>NC_056725.1:261396490-261441490 GCF_019279795.1 Protopterus annectens
GGTATTTACCCAAAAAATATTTGCATTCACGGTGACCTGACTATCCTTTCTATATGTGATTTGTGAAAAATAGGTCCAGACACTAGAGTACAAGCTATACTATCTAAGAGGGCTGTGAGCTCTCTACTAACAGTTATAGAGTACTTATGGATGAGATCATTTGTGCCAACATGAATTAAAAACAGATCCATACATCCTTACATTAAGGTGTTCCAAGGCTTGTTTCACATCTTCTATTTTTGATCATGACAAGCATAACACTATTTGATGTGCATTATCTTCTCTGCAAATGTGTCAATTTTTCCAATAATAGAATATCCAGTTACAAGCATTTTTTTTTCTGACCAGATCTGAAGAATCTTCAACTTCTAATACAGTAATATCTGCTCTATCAATTGTTAGAAAGGAATGATCTTCATCACCATTAGTCTTAGTAATCCCACTGTTTTCATTGCATATTAAAGTTCCAAGCATCAGACCTCCAAACCTTACTGAATTTCTCAGTTTTTAGCAGTTTTGAGATCCAGATAATGGGGTGCCATGATTCACGAGTGGCACCCCTTCATTTCCGAATTTCCAGGCTTCTCCAGGCTTTTTTAAAACATTTTTTTGTTTTTTCGCTGATGTCATCACGTGCAGAGGCATGCGTGATGATGTCAGCTCCATGAACAGCCTGCCAGCCTGTCAGAAATTAGTTCACTTTCTGGCCATAGCGTGCATGTATACAGTTTCCTCAGCATTTGAATTCCGCAGGCTCAAACTGTGCAGTCTTAGAAGAACGGGCAGCCAGAAAGGATGATTAACTTTAGTACCAGTAAGGATTTACTTTAAATTCCTTTTGAACCACAACATGTACATGTGCAGTTTCCCCAGCTGCTTAAAGTAGCATTTGAATTCTGTGGGCTCAAACTGTACAGTTTTAGAAGAACGACCAGCCAGCCAGAAAGCAGGATTTATTTTAGCACCAGCTAGAATTCATTCCGGTAAAGATTTAAATTCTGGTAAAGGAGTTAGTCTTTACTTAGAAGCAATGGACTTTGTCAAAATGCATTCCGGTAAAGGAGTTAAAAAGCAGTGTCAGTTTTTGTAACGCAGCGGAGATAGCCAGAATGCATGTAAGGAAGTTCTTTTTGGCACAGGTTTCAAACAACAGGTTTCCACAGTTTTTGTGACACCTTGCATTTGTTTTTGTGTCAAATATTTAACGTTTCCTTTAAGGCTTCATATCTAAAGTTGTCTTTCTGTTTTAAAAAGAATGCATCATTTTTCAAATGGCAGTTTTAATGGACATAGCTCGGCAGGTTTCCACAGTTTTTGTGACACCTTGCATTTGTTTTTGTGCCATATATTTAAGGTTTCTTTTAAGGCTTCATATCTAAAGTTGTCTTTCTGTTTTAAAAAGAATGCATCATTTTTCAAACGGCAATTTTAACGGACTTAGCTCGGCAGGTTTCCACAGTTTTTGTGACACCTTGCATTTGTTTTTGTGTCATATTTAAGGTTTCTTTTAAGGCTTCATATCTGAAGTTGTCTTTCTGTTATAAAAAGAATGCATCATCATTTATCTCCTATGAGAGACTAGAGAAGTTAAAAAAATATATAACATTGATGTGACTGCTTTAGAGTGAATACCAAAAGTGCTAACTGTTGTTATTCACCTTCTGTGTTATCTTGCCTCCATCACTGTAAGACAAGAACACAAATGTTAGTTTAGTTTAGTACTGAGGAGTAAATCAGACATATTTTTAGTATGTGCATTTTCAAGAGCTGTAAACAACTTAGTGTTTCAAGAATTGTTACTATAATCTTGCTCAAAATGTCTGCATTTTGCATATTTAGAAAAGTTTCTTTGGATGTACCATAAATTGACAATTTGGGTTGCACTCCACTATTAAATAACATTATATAATCTACCATAATATTCTAAATTAAGTTTTTTTATTATTTTACAACCATGACTGGACAGCTTAAAGACTAGATGAAGATGAAAGGTTATTAACCAACAATAGCTCAAGGCAACACCTGAACTCAAAGAACACAGACCAATATTTTATGTGGTTCCAATCCCCCTACTCCTGATCTGTGTGTGGTACCTTAACACTGACTCATTGACATCATATTCTAAAAGAGTGCTGTTGCCTGAAGAGAAGGTGTTATGATACTTGTAAGTCTTGCTTTAGCTACTCCACCATCATATTCTGAACTGGGTAGATACAGCTTTGATGACATCATTATGATACTTGTGAGTTTTGATTTGACTTCTCCACCATCATATTCTGAATTGGATAAATAATGTAGCTTTGATGGCATTATTATGATACTTGTAAGTCTTGCTTTGGCTTCTCTACCATCATGCTCTGATTTGGCTAGGTAATACAGCTTTGATGACATGACATCATTAATACACTTGTAAGTCTTGCTTTGGATATTCCACCATCATATTCTACATTTGGTCGATAATGCAGCTTTCATGACATCACTCTGCACACACTATGCCACTAACATTTTCTTTTAAGCCCGTGTGTTTTTTAATGATTCCTTTTGCAGTAGCACTGCTCAAATATATTGTGATATTGTCTGTCTTGGACAAGTAGATGAGAGTTAGCTTGGCACTCCTTGTACATCCAACTTACCACATATCAAAATGTTCTTTTAATCTGTTCTTTTAATCAAAGATACTCACAAATATCTTCTGCAAATTAATGCTTTAGGTCAGAAACCTCTGTGAGTCATGGGCCAGATAAATATGGTGCTATGATGCTCATTCTGGTTCTCAAGATCCCCCTATTTCATCTACATTCCTAAGCTATCTTAACACGCCATAGCAAATGTTCGTTGCTTACAATCCATTGTACAATTAGCCTGATAAAACTTGTACTCCTTCTCAATCTGTGGGTTAGGTTTTGAAGATGAAAAAGGACAGGATTCTTGCATTTTACAATATCACATTAATCCAAATAGCATGAATCATTGGTATACAGCCAGAACAATTGGAACATACTAGTTTTCTGCTTTGGCTTACTTTTTCTTAATCATAAAAATTGCACCCTACTCAAAGGGACTATAATTTGAAAACAGCCCAAACGTAATCTTTATCCACTAATGGCCAGATGCATTTTCTTTGAATGTGGGTTTCAATGCTGTTTTAATGAAAGTGAGTTTCAAAGGCAGAGAAGTTTTAATGCTAAGAATATTTTCATTGTGAGACTGTATTGCTTTGTTTAGTAGATGTCTATTAGTATTTGTACTATAAAATGTAAAATAAAAGTTTTAAATTAAATCCAAATAATCGTAGAAGTAAAGCAGTATGCACATTACAGTGTTTATGGTAAATGGGACAAAATAGCCAATTAATGAGACATTGGTCTTGGAATGGCTGCAGAGGGGGACTCTGGGGCCATATTTTGGTTGCCTGTTCTTCACTTTGCATTTGAAAGTTGTTATCCCACAATTCCATTGGGGTGGGCGGGGTTACATAATTATATATGCAAAGTGTATGTTAATCAGCACACAGATTTGTACCTATTTTTCATGGGCCTTTGTCCAGATTTTTGATGTGTCCAGGTCTAGAGGTATGCCAAGCATACAGTTCTCACCCAGTGTGCTTTGTACATCCACAGATTGAGCCATGTAATCAATATCTGTCTGTCTCTTCTTTTTTCTTACAGTAATGTCCTTTAGTCCTTCCACCTTCAGTTTTGATTTCTTACTTTTCACCTGCCCCTTGCCTCTTTTTTCTACCTTCTACTTGGGAAAAATTATGCCTTTTTCTGTAGACTGAAGGTTTTCTTATAGAAATGTTAACATTACCTGTAATCTTTGTGTTACATAACAAAGTAGTGTCCTTTTTAGTACGTGTTCTCTTTACTTTACAGACATTTATAAGTTTCTCTGTCTTCCTTGTTATTTGTTGTGAACTTCCTTTCTTTATTTTTTTGTTTCCTTCTAAACACTCTGAATCCTCAGATTGCTGAATACTTGCATCCAGAATTCGAAAGTTGTCAGGGGCATCATCTTGTTTCATAGGGGTTGAATGATCTTTACAGACAGTAAACATATTATTTCCTAAATGTGTTCTATTTGGTATTTGCCTAACATTATCTGTCTCACCAGTTGCTTCATTAATATATGTAACAACAGTTCTCCAAGCTGTGCTAATTGCACAAGTGCAATCATCATCAGTAAGTCTAGATTTACTTCTAATAATGAAGCAAATCATCCAACCTTTTACATTAGGAACACAGATCACCAATGTTATCAGGTGTTACCTTTAAATGTGCATAGTATTTATTACACTGTACAAGATATTTGTGCTTTAGCAAATCATTAATGGCATACTCATTTAAGGAATCCATATTCATCTTCAAACAGATACAATATTATAAAAGAAAAAAAT
The DNA here is from genome assembly GCF_019279795.1 of Protopterus annectens. Lineage (NCBI taxonomy): Eukaryota > Metazoa > Chordata > Ceratodontiformes > Protopteridae > Protopterus > Protopterus annectens. The sequence continues at coordinate 261,400,887 of NC_056725.1, forward strand.
AATCAAACCTCAGGATTCACTAATCTTCTGTGTAAGACTAGATTAGTCTTACATGGAAGGGGCAGTCTAAGAGTATAATGGCAGCACGTCATGCATATTAATGAGGGCATGCTGCCTCAACTCTAAAGCTTACATGGAGCGTGGATGAGAGTAGAGGGTGTGTCGGACTGCCGAGCAGTCCAAAAATCCACGCCCCTGCAATGAAGAAACTCAAGAAATGTCGAGTTACATGAGCGAGTTCGCTCACATGTCTACATTGTAACACTACACTCCCCCATATGTTAAACCACGTACAAATTTAAAAATTAAAAGAAATTTTTTTTTGTTTTATTTCTGATATAGCTGCCCGTATTTGCACGTGTTTGCGCGGGTTTGCCCATTGCTTAGCTACAGTTAGCAGTTAGACACCGAAAAGGATAAAAAGAAAAATATATGCATATTAAGCAAAATACCGATAGTGTAGTGGTTAGAGCCTTCACACAAAGAGGAGGCATTCCCGGTTCAAGTCCCACTACTGCCCATTCCATTTTCTATTGGAAATCTGTATACAAAAATATTTCCTGACACTTTTTATGTATAAGTTTTGTAAAAAGCATTGAAATGTTAAATGTAGTAGTGAACGAGTTATATACATATGAAGGTGAAATGGTTATGCATTCTGAGTCATGAGTACCTTATTTTAAGCAATATATACATTATTTAAGCAATATAAAGTACTGCTAAGTACATTTTACCAGTATTAAGCATATTTAAATTAAATTGCTCATGGCTGCGCACCACGTTAACTAGTGCAATGTCTTTGCGTGTAGCTGTGCATCACACCAACCAGTGTAACCATAACTTATTTGCATGCAGCTGCGCACCGTGCTAACCAGCACAAAGTCGGGTAACATTGAGCAACGTTGAGTAACGTCGATCAACACTGGGCAAAGTTGGGCAAAGTTGAGCAAAGTCGGCTAAACATGGCCACACCTCCTTTACTGTACCTTACTCAGTCAGGTCTGCCCAGTAGAAAAATAAAAAGCAGTGACAGGGCTCGAACTCAGGTTACTGTGCACTATAGTCACAGTGCATAACCACTAAGCCATGACAGCATTTCATAACCATGCACTTTCAACAGACACATATCTATCAAAGGAATTTAAAACATTGCCAGCATCAGCTAAGCAGGTGTGCCTACAGCTGAGTTTTTTTCAAAACTGGCCAATCACAAATAAGTGCGGGAAATTAGGCATATTTAAGCTCCACAGGTGGAAATACCTGCTATAACTGGTTGTAGCTCCCTTCTGCAGTCAGCATGGCCACTGTTGGAGAAGGCACTCGATTTAGAGTGCAATGCTGGGGCATTGAGGAGTCCAAAGTAATGGTTTGGCTCCTTGTCCACAATCATGAGGAAAGACTCCTGTGGGGCCAGTACCAGGGTACACATATAAAATGGAGGCCTGGAACGGTCTTGCTCATGATCTCACCAGTGCCACTGGTGTTCCTCGGACTGGTGAGCTGGTCAGCCACCATTATTCTGACCTGAAGCGATGTAAGGAGGATCAACTTGATCAGTGGATCCAGGAATCCTGTGCGATTCCAAATGCCCCAGTACTGAGTAGGTAGCCATTGTATTAAGTAGTTAAGAATTGCTATGCTTGTCTATACTATGGATAGGTATGTCTCAATATCACTGCATTTACTTCACAGCTGCAGGTGTCCGGGCTATGAATCAGCAAATCCATGAAGATAGGCTGCAAAGGCTGTGTCATCAGGTAGGTTAGTAATTATTCTGCATGTACTGTTATATAAAATAAATGAGAGAGCCTTCAAAATGTGTTTTAACCCAATAAATAAAGGTGTAATAATCCTTTAATAAATCTATAATTCCTGGGGTGCGTCTGTGTCATTTTCTTTGATATGTTGTTGTACTGTTGCATTCTACAAATAGTAGTGTTGTATTAAGCAGTGTTAACCCACACTTGGGTCGGCCCATGTAACGTAGATGAAGGGAGTGCCAGTAGCTTTTATGCATATTTACAGCCCTCAACTGTTGGTTCATGCCCAGCATGTACAGGTTAATCTGACACATGAGTAGCTTGGTATTGTATTCCCCAGAAATGTCAGTGTGCTGCCAGAAATATAGGGAGCTGTTAACATATAACTGATACTTTCACCTAAACATATCTAGATAACTATATGAAAGTAGAGCTGTCAGTGTACCATCTTAGTAGTAGTGTGTGTGAGCAACTCTCAAAATATGTAGCAGTAACATCTGCATCTTGGACAGTTTGTAAGATACAGCTCATGTATATGATGATCTAGCAAAATCCAGTTGCACAATATAAGGATATTGGGTGGTGTAATAATACATGTAAGGGACATATAACTGCAGTTAATAGGAATGTAGTGAAAACTAGAAGGATATATAAGTTGCTAATTGAGCTATCTTTTTCCACCCTACTGTATGTGCATACAAAATGCAATTCTACCCCTCAATTGGTATGTCTAATCTCAAAACATTTGTTGGGACATATGTCCTATTGGTTTATAAATATTTTAATTTATTTCTATGTAAGTGCCCTGTTAACATACCACAATATTGGTGACCTGTTGCCATCAACTCAACCTGCATGCTGTTGTAATATCCACTATTGTTCTATATATGCATGTGTTATGCTTGCTTTTCAACTGTTGAAAATCTGGTGTGTTGGGTTAATGGGAATACTTCTACATGCTGTTATAACTAATGCTGCTGGCTATTACTAACCCATATCTGTATTAAACTCTCTAAAACATAGTTTGTATGGGAAGGCCGGTCCCAGCGGACCCACCTGTCCCACCTCAGCTGGCCATGGCACCTGGCACCAGCAGGTCCGGTGCTCAGCCTGGGACCTCCTCCTCCATTGGCCCTGTGCCATCTTCGGGTGGAAGTGCTACAGGGGATAAGGCTCAGCCCCCCCGTGCATGCGTGGGCAGGGGAGGGCCACCTATCACCCTTCGAACGGTCCAGGCTGTGGTGCATAGAAAGATTGAATATTCTGTTGCAGAACCTCTACGCCAGCTTGAGGCACAAGTAGCTCAACTCCTGGGTCAGCCTGCCCCTACTACACAGCCCCCAGCACAGCCACCCTCTGGGCTGTGATGGTGTAGTGGTGACTGCCCATGGGTGGGGACCTCAGCCCCACTGTTTCCATCTGGGGGCTCATGGGCTTGCGATTTCCAAACATCCCTCCCCATCAAAGATGTTCACCCACCACATATGTCATATATCGCCCATGTATGCATCTTGTTTGTCTTGTCTGTTTACCTCCCCAACCTACCTCCCCAAATATATCTACTTCCCCTACACCACATTCCACTCTCACCTGAAAAAAAAGGGCAATCTAGTCCCCCAAAAAAAAAAAAAAAATTACGCCCCATACATAGCTGCCCATTTTGCACACATGTCCACTGGACACATAAAATGTTATTTAATTGGCATTACAACATACTTTGTTGTCCTCACCCTTCTCTCAGGGGTTGAAGGTTTCATATCTACCTCCAAATTTATTCCATATGCACAGCTGTTGCTGTTAAAGAAATGGGCAGCTATGGACCTTCCCTACACCCATCCTGCACATCCTGAACTACTTTCCATACTGTCTTTCCCTCTTTGTGCCCCTTTTTCACCACTTTACTATCTCCCCAGTTTTCTTTTTTTTTCAAAGAAATGAGCATGAGGGGTTAGGGGGAGTAAGCACTATTAAGCAGTAGTTAGCGAGTTTGCGCATGTTTGCACTTATTTGCACTTAGCTAAGCATTGCCAAGCATCACGCAAACCCACACAAACCCGCTTACAACTGCTTAAAAGTGCCTTAGTCACTCTGTATGTGAGGGCCCTTGTTCTGCTCAGGAGCAAAATAAAACACCTCTATCAGTCTCGAACCCTGGACCTTGTACACACTATACAACATGAAGTACCACTAATCCACAGTACATATACATCAAGTGTGTGCTTAAATAAATATATCATGATCAGAATGAGTAAATGTAAAGGAAAAATAGGAATACCATACCACACAACTTGTTCTGTGGATGTTTACTAACAGTTGTGGGATTACGTTACATGACTGTGATAAGAGAAGCAGCCATTCTAGCAGTTAATAATGTTACACCATCATTTTACAACCCCACACAGTATCACAGCAGGACAAACACTGGCTTATCTGTTTAGGGCAGAGGCCATATCTCCCAACTGTCCCTAATTTTCAGGGATGTCCCTGATTTTGAAACAAATTTTAGCTCTGTCCCTCTGAATCCCTCTGTAAACTATTGACTTTGGCCAGAAAGGTGGTGAATTACACTTAATGAATGATGACAATAATTAAGAGTTAGACACTTCTTTTACTTCAGAAAATGTGTATTAATTCATATGCTCTGATTCTCTCAATGTCTCAACTTAAAGGCACTAATATTTTAAAGGTGTCCCTGACTTTTTCTTTACTTTTCCCTGAGTCTGTTCAAATATGTACCTGAGTGGTTGAGAGGTCTGGCAAAGGCAGAAACACAGAGGCATATCAGCCTTTCTGCTGTTACACACTGTGAAAATAGCTTTGGAAGGAGTTTCAGAAGCATACCCTTATGTAGAAGTACAACACTGAAATACAAATGGATGTAGCCATGTACTGGTAGCAACCAACTGTAAGAATGCCATTGCTCTATTGCTGAAAAGACCTGTGTGGTGCACAGACAAAAAATAACAGGCTATTCTCTGGCTATCATGTGGATAGGTCCACAGTTGGGATTTACGCAGATAGACTACTTGCCTTGATAAACTAACATGTACACAGCAACCCTGTAAGTCCAGCAAGATAAAATCCATACAATACTACTTACAGTCTCTGTACTTCTGCAACCCTACCCAAATGTAGAATATACCTGTGTGTGCAGGGTCTACCAAGGATGTAGGTAAGCATACTCACAGATATAAGAACTATACCAACCTTCTGTCTTAAACAATGATGTCCACAGCAAACCAGGATAATCTCTATCTTGGAAAGTTGAAAGGACCACACCTACATGAGTTAGCAATTTATAGTACTGGGTTGCTATGACAGTGGTGGCCACTAATTGGTGCAGAGTCCATCACATGCTCAGGTGCAAATTTCTACAAAAGCCGGCTGCAATCTCTGTGAGAGAGAGAGAGAGAGAGAGAGAGAGACAGACAGACAGAGAGAGAGAGAGAGAGAGAGATATTACCAAATCATACAATGGAAAGGTATGCGACACATATGTATTTACTGGCATGTAGTAGATGTTATTAAAGAATAGTCTACATAATGGGAACCATTCATATGTGGCAGCAGAACTTATTTATGCACAGATGTTCTGCTTAACTACTGCTATGGATAATTCTGTGTGTACCTGTGAGCAGTGGGACATACCTGTGAAATGTGTAGCACAGCATTAAATGTCAAAGAACTGATCCATGTTATCTGTGTTCTGTAAAGTAGTGTGGCCAATGGCTGTTGGGGGGATTAGCGCTGACATTATATAAACATGGGTGTTACAGAACAACACATGCCGGATAGTCATGTTAAAGTGTAGCTTAGCACTGGCAACTGTTATCTAGCATATGTAGCCATATATGCCCCCCCTAATGTTAGTGTGTGTTCATATGTGACACCTGTTTGTGTTGCAGCAAGGCCTAACAGTTCAGCTGTGAGGTCCAGGGACTTACAACAGTGTGGACCTTGTGTGTGTATGCCACACACATACAGAGAAATATATATATATATATATATATATATATATATATATATATATATATATATATATATATATGTGTGTGTGTGTGTGTGTGTGTATGTGTGTATGTGTGTCATATATATTCACATCTGTATATGTGCGGAGAGCAGGGGACATATTGCAACTGTTTGTGAAGGGTGGAGATATATATGTTGGTGAAGGTTAGTATGAGCATATTTGTATGTCGGTTTTAGTGTGTGACAAACAAGACAGCATACAGTGCTGGTATATGACATGTGGTGGTTAAACACTGTGGGTGGTTTGTTCAGTTTGTAATGTTGAAGCCAATGAGGCCTGCTAAAGCTACCTGGTCTGTGAACACCTTCAATGCATTTATCCCAAGACTGTGCAATTTTATTACATTACTGTACACCTTACATCCTTTGTATAATAGATATTCTCACTATGAAAGGTGAAATGTATATGTGCCTACATATACATGTATATGTACACCAATGGATAGTTATATATATTCATACACACCTACATCTACTCAAAGATATGTATATGTGGGGTAGCTTAGTGGGAAATGGTTTATGTCATGGTATTATGGGTCCTTGCTTTGATCCTAGCAAAGGCTGTGTATTCTGTTGCTAGGCAAAACAAGTGCTATTGCATACAGTGTGATTAAGTCCCTTGGTTTAAACTAGGATGTGTGATTGGAGGCTAAAGCACTACATCTATGATTATTGATTGGTACCGATGTCGAATCCAAATCCTGTGTGTACTGTAGTACTACTTGAAGCTCTGGGCCTGTGCAGCAAAGTATGGTGTATGTCCACATTGCTTGCATCCACTGTTTTGTGTGGTCCCTGTATTCATCACAGATTACATTTTTCAAGATTAAGGTTGTGTAAGTACTGACACAGAGTACTGTATAGTACACACTTAAAGTTTATCTGGATTGTCATACCTTTGTGTCCTGTAATTATGTCTGATGTGTGTGTGGTTATGTCTGTAACATGTCCTTTGACACGTGTGGTAAAACATATAACTGTGTATTTAGCAAAATTCATAGTGTACTACAGCAGTATGCAACCTATATTCCCAATTGTGCACATATTTTGGCTACGGGTTTTCCATTAACAAGTTGTGTGGTTTAATAGTAATACATTTACTGGACCTTAAACTCATTGTGATGGATGATATATTTCTTTACACATCAGCTTGATGTATATCTGCTGTAGCTAGGTGGTGCATCGTGTTGCATACAGTGTGCCAGGTACTCTTGTATAGACTTATATAGTGATTTTATTTTGTTGCTATGCAGAACATGGTTCATTAGATAGAGAGTGAGCAAGGCACTTTCAAGCAGTTGTGGGGTGAGCAGTGATAAGTGGCAGTTAAAGTGTTTCACTCTTGGTTAGCTAATAGGTTGCTATATAATGCAGCTCAGTGATATCTGTACTGTATAATGTTAAATGTGCCATATGACTTGCTCAGGCATATTTTCGTATTTATGTCTTCCAGGGATCATGGTGCATCACAGGAACCCCAGTTACAGTAGTGCTGAAGATGATATAATTACTAGTAGTATGATTCAGCACTGTTGTCTCATGTTCTCATGAACCAGCCAGGACCAGCAGGAGTGCACTGCAATGTGGCAAGATGATGTCCGCAGGGTAAATGAGGTAGGCCTGCATAACTGGACATATGAGTAGGTACGCCACCACTGCAGTGATCTTCTCAGACATGTCCGTCAGCATGCTGCTGATGTGCGGAGACAACAGCTTGCCACAGGAGGTGGTGTTAATATCCATCCCCCCCTCACCAGAGTGGAGGAGCTGCTTCTGAGCCTGGTGGCACCTGCCCAACAATAACAGCAGCAGACATACACCATGATGGAGGTTGGAGCCACCCAGCAAGCACACATGGAGCATGCAGGTAACATGGCATATCTGTAGACTACTCTTATCTGTATTGGTAGATCATGCATATGTGAGATGTGGAGTGTGTCGTTCAAAGATGTGGAGCCTGTTGTTGTGCAATACTGATCATTTGGAACATAATCTGTAGCTCTGTGAATGTAAACTGTTGTTGTACTGTAAGATTGCAAACACACAGTAGCAATGCCACAGTTGTGACCACTGACAAACTGTCTCATCTCTATGTATGTCCCTCTGGTGTAACATCAAAGCAGTGGACGGATGCTGGTGAGTGTGTTCTATATTTATAATTGTAAATAAAAAGTGCATGTCATAGTTAAGGTGTAGGCCATGTACACATGTAACACACCTACCCTTAATGCATGCTGTGCATGTTTGGTGTAAGAGCATGCACATCTCACTAATCTTATTAGCTGCCTCAAACACATGCAATACCAAAACCATTTCAAACAAATGTGCCTAGACTGTAGTGACCATTGGATAGGCACAGTTGATACTCAACATGCACATAACATACACATCTATATCATACACATTTTAACATGCTACACATAAAGGATTCCCAAACCCTCTGTGAAGACACACTCCAGTATCCAAAATCTCATCCACACATTGCACATAATATACCTGAGGGGTAGAGGCCTATCATGGGACATTTAAACACTCTGCAACACACTACACATTCATGTCAGAGAATGCTCCTTACTGGCCTCCTTACAAACTCACGTAACAGCTGGTTGTGAAATGGTAAATGTAGCCAAGGTAGTACAGTTCTGGCACAGCATGATTAGTGCTGGTTTGGGAAACATTTGTAGCCTTGAGTGACCACATGATGCTTCATGATGATGGCCTATGGTACTATACCCCATCCAGTTATTGTAACCACAGTACTACACATAGCTTTCATTGCTATACACCTTAATGTTGCGTGAGTGCACACATATACACCTCTAAACAATATGCATACCAATCACCATTTGCACAACTGACACATGTATGTCTTGTGATGCTATTGAGTGGCTAGGTCATATGACACACACATTAGGTATGTGTAGTGTTTAAATATGCAGTTGTGTTTTAGCATGCCATGTCATGGATGAGACTGGCATGTCCAAAATATGATCTACACTCACCATAAGTACTGTACATTGGGTATGTGGCAAATGGTATTTCATCAATTATCCATGCACCGCTGATGATGTTGTGTGAATACTCATCATGCATGTGCTAAAAATGAGTCCACAATTATTTGCTAAAGACACAGAGGCTGTAATCAGCACTGGATACCTATCTGACACACAGATACACATCCAGCAATGGTATGTGCACCTGTGAGTTATAGTGCACAGTACATTTCATGGTTATGAATACCTGCACAGCAATGTTGTGTCCATGTATGCATTGTGTTCCAGGGGGAGGCTCATCACCTAATAACAAAACACATGCATCAAAGCCATGTATACTGTTAGTAACAAGGACTGTCTACACTTGCACTGCATGCTGTTGAGCAACACATGCCCTGCATGCTGACATGTGTGATATGACTGTTTTGCTTGTGATACTGTACCCCACCTTCACCTGCTATTGTGTATGTTCTGAGATTGCTGTTGTTGTGTGTGTCTGCTTTAGGGAGGAGTGTATTTCTGTGTGTGTGTATGTGTGTGTGTGTGTGTGTGTGTGTGTGTGTGTGTGTGTGTGTGTGTGTGTGTGTGTGTGTGTGTGTGTGTGTGCATGTGAGCATGTGGTCTGAAGTCATGTTCAGGTCTTAAAGTGTGTTTCCTGTTTTCCTCTCACAGGTGCAGAGGTGGGGCTGGTTCAGTACAGCAGGAAACCTGATGTCACTGAAACAAACAGTGATGATGAGGGTAGGTGTGTTGAGGCACAGGAAGGTTTGTCAGGGTCTGTTGTTGGGCCACCAATTGACAGTACACAAGTCTCCACCCCATCTATGCACACAGTCATACTGCCTGTACATCCATCATCACCATTGTCCTTATCTGAGGGACAGTGTATGGTTGGCACTGGCCAGGACAGTGTGGTATCTATGGCACATGTATCAGGACACAGCAGCCATAGCCAGATGTCTGGAATGGTACCACATAGGCAGATGCCCAGGGGTTCTCGTCAGAGCACTGCTGGTTATCATACCCCTGGCAGACGTGCCACACCTCTTTGTACAGCACGCATGTTCCCAGCTGTCATGGAGGCACAGACACAAATGGAGCGGTACACTAGACAGGGACTAAGGGCACAGTGGGCTCAAAACACCTCTGTAAATGAGCGTATCCGGCACACTGACGTCCCGCTCACCAGGCTGAACAAGGAGTAGGTCATGGTGAGCTGCCTGTCAGGCGCTAGGATCCGCCACATAACACAAGCATTCAGGTCACTCCAAGGCAAGTACAAATATGACTCGGTCATTGTCCATGCTGGTGTGAATGACCTGAGACATACCTCCCTGGACTACATGAAAAGAGACATAGAGGAGCTCTCTGAGCATGTAGCCCAGGCCGGTATGACCCTGACCTTGAGTAGCATCTTACCCTCACCAAGAATGATGCCACAGTATGAAGACAAGATGATCAACTTCAACAATTGGCTTAAGTATTGGTGTCATTCAAAGGGAATTCAATGCCTGTCAGCCTGGGATGACATGCTCGACAAGCCACGATGCTTCACTAGGTACGGCTTGCACCTGTCACCCCTGGGCTTTTGGATATTGGCAAAGGCTCTTGCTTCCCCCATAGTGCCTTTTTTAGGCAAGGCTCAAAAGACAAACCCACCTCCATTGGTATCACAAGGGATAAGAAACTAAGAGTAATGCTACTCAACGCCAGAAGTCTAAACCTAAAGATGCACACACTTGAAACTCTCCTTAGCATGGTGAACAGTGATATCTGTGCAGTAACAGAAACCTGGTTCAAGGCTCCCGAGGGCACCCCAGCACTACCAGATGATACCTCATACCATGCTTTTCGGCCCCCAAACTTGGACCGAACCACAAAAGGAGGGGGAGTATCAATATTTGTCAAAGATACACACACCTCCAGGTTGGTGGCACAGCACAAAGCATCAGAGACTATCCATGTGCAACTAACAGTGGGTAAAACTGCCTTCCAGTTTATAGCCTGCTAAAGACCACCCTCCCAAACCCAGGAACCCCACTCAGCCTTCCTGAGAACACTGGAAAATATGAAGGTCTCTCCAAACACCATTATATTGGGCGACTTCAACTACCCAAACATAGACTGGGAGCATTACTCTAGCTCTAACACCCTAGCCCAAAGGTTCCTAGAATTTATAAACTTAAATGCTATGGAACAACTTGTTACCACTCCCACAAGAGGGGAAAACATACTGAACGTGGTCATCACCAACTTGGGGACTCTATGCTCCAGACCAGAAGTGTATCCCTCACTGGTAAGATCAGACCATAAACTAATCTCACTGGATATTCACATCCCGACCCCACCCCCTGCCCAGAAAACCACAGTGAAAAACTTCTCTAAAGCAAATTTCACATTCCTCAAAACCGAGGTGGAATCCTTCAAAGCTCCCGAGCCTGTGGAAAATACGGCCCAGACCACAGAATCTTTTACAAATGCATTCTATGAACACCTTCAGGAATGCATGGATCATGCAATCCCAAATAAAACCAAGACCCAATCCTCCAAAGGCAGATGTCCTGTCTGGTGGAACACAGCCATAAACAAACTATACAATAGAAGGAGGAAGCTACTACATGATAGAGTAAAATCCCAAAAAGGGAAGGCATCTCTGATCAGTATTAGCAAAAAACTACAGGCACTCATAAAATCGTCTAAGGCCAGCTTCGAGAGAAAAATTGCACAGGACACTAAGGATAATCACAAGGCTTTCTTTAGTTATGTTAGGAACCTGGGTGGGAATTCCCAGATATGCTCAGAATTACTCCAAAATGACACAAAATACATTGAACCCACAGACATTGCCAACATCCTAGCTGACAGGTTCAGCGCAAACTTCTCCCCTCCCAACAAAAGGGCAAATATCTATCCCAGCAGAGTGCTGCCCCCCTGACATCTCAGATGCTCAGGTAAGAGCCGCCCTCTCCAAAGCAAAAAACACAGCATCAATGGGACCAGACGGTGTCCCGGGCTGCATCCTACATGAACTCCAAGAAGAGCTAAACCCAAACATAAAACTACTGTTCAATCTCAGCCTTACTACAGGATATGTACCCAAAGAGTGGCGTACAGCAACAGTGGTCCCTCTCCACAAAGGTGGTGCCTCATGGGATCCTGGAAACTATTGCCCCATAAGCCTGACTAGCTTGGTCTGCAAAGCTATGGAAAGGATCATCATGGACCTCATAAATAAAGATATTGGGGACCTACAGACACTGGATCCTACCCAGTTCGGCTTAGTTAAGGGCAGATCCTGCCTCTTAAACCTGGTTGATTTCTTTGAAACAGTCACCAAGGCCATTGACTAGGGGAAGGTGGTCCACACAGCCTACCTGGACCTTGGAAAAGCCTTCAATACAATACCCCACTCGGGCATTATAGATAAGCTCACCAGCTTAAATATAAACCCCTATGTCACTAGATGGGTTGCAAACTGGCTCAAGGACAGAAAACACATGGTTAGAATTGTTGGAGCCATGTCAGACTCCAAACCAGTTAAAAGTGGCATCCCACAAGGCTCAGTCCTGGGACCTCTCTTGTTCGGTATATATTTCTCGAGGTGCAGGCCAAAACGGAAGGACTGTGGCTGACCAAGTTCGCAGATGACTGCAAACTGGGTGCCATAATTGACTCTCCAGCCGACACAAGCATCCTCCAAAAGGGCCTCATAGAAACAGACAACTGGTGCCAGAGCCATGGCCTCAAGCTAAACACCAAAAAGTGTATAGTCATCCTCTTTGGCAAAAACAAAGTGCCCACAAATTACCACATTGGTGGTAATCCATTAAGTACAGAAGAAGTAATTAGGGACCTGGGGACCCAAGTTGATAGCAATCTCTCATTTGACAACCACGTGGCCAAAGTAGTTAGAAAAACATTTTATATAGCCCACCTAATCATGAAGGGATTCACATCTAGATCAGGGGAGGTCAGCGTGCCTCTTTACTCATCCCTCATCAGGCCCATAATTGAGTACAGTGCCCCTTTTGGGATGTACCTTACCAGACACCTGCAGCAACTGGAAGGACCCCAAAAGTACCTCACCAAGAGGATCAAAGGGCTCAAACAGATGCCATATGCTGCCCGGTTAAAGAAACTCCAGCTCTACTCAGTGGCATACCGCCTGCTCAGAGGCAATCTGTGCCTGAAGTACAAAGCCATGTCCAACCCAGAATTAATGGACATGCTGCACCTCAGAAAATCCAAATCCCATCGTGCTACACGCTCAAGAGACTTGAACTTCAGCACTGAAATAAATAGGACATGCTGGAGGGACAGATTCATAACCCAGAGGCTCCCTTCACTTTGGAATAAAATCCCAGTCCAGGTTAGGCAGAGTCCCTCATTGACTCTCTTCAAGAGGAATCTTGATGAGTGGATGGGAGTTCATAGGTTTACCCCGGGTATCACTTCTGTGTCACTGTTAGACAGAGGCACAGTATACTAACCTTGAAAAAGGGCATAGCAAAACTAATTTAAAATGGGTGGCAAAAGCCAAACACACTCTGGCTAGGCTTATAAATGCCCTAGGGCAGATAGCCTAGTATGAACCTATGAAACTATGAACCTAGCAGGTGCCATATGTAACTACACTGAGGTCATTGATAGACGTTGGGGTGAGACATTGGATGTCCTCCACGATGTCATGTCCATGTGTCAGGACAGTGCGGGATGGTTGAGACATCGGCATGGATGTATGCCAGCAACATCAGCAGCTGGAGGTCGCCGTGGACATCCAGCAAGTCACAGCCACTCCCATAGTGCCAGTACCAGCCCCAGCAATGTTGGGGGGCTGTCCATAGACCATATTAGAAGACCACGTGCACGTGGCTCTGGCCAGTCCCAGCAGGGACCTGGATCCAGTGGACATATGTCAACCTCTAAGGATAGTGCCCAGTCTGGATTAATACCTGATACTGTCTGTAGCACCCCTGCCAGGCACAGGTTCCTTATCCATGGCCAGAGATGATCTGTAAAGCCTGCCAGGTACAGTCTGTAGCTGTCTCAGGAATCCCCATATATGGCAGCCACATGGTGGAAGCATGGTGGTGCATGCAGACACACACACACAAACCAGAAACCTAGGGCAAACACATACCCGCACACATTACATCAACATTGGCCCATAACAGTACTCATGGCCCTCACACACACACTCACACACACATGTCGATTGTATGGCTCAGTGTAGTCTTCTGGCAAACCAACAACACACCTTGTGCATATGATGAAACCTGTGCCACCTCCTGTCATCTGTAACATTGATGCAGGAACAGGCTAATATGGTGCTGATGCACAGGGTGATTTTAATAAAGTATAGCAATGGTTGGATATGTAGCATGTTGTCAGCAGTAAAGCGTAATGATATCCATGAAGGTGTAGCTGAACAGACATGATGCATTAAAGCTGTAATTAGCAATGTTGTATTGTTTTCACCAGTGTTTATTCCAATTGTGTTTTGTTTGCCCATGTGCTACTTGGCTGATGTGTGTAGTTGTGTCAGCATGCATTAAACAGTGGACAGTAAGTGTGGGGTGTGTGCAGCACAGGTTTGCAGGTGTACATTTGTGAACATGGTGGAGGTGCACTGTCTGCATGTACATGCATATTGGACACATGGGCATGGTGACATGCCCTGTATTGGCCAGTGTTAACACTCCATAGTTTCTATTGGTGGTCAGTATGCATTGTACTACACACATTTTGGAACTTGAGTACAGATGTGTGTTTATGACATGGGTTGACAATATGCTGTGGGTGATGCTGTTATTGCTATCTGTCATTGGTTTGCATTACTAAGGGTAACACTGTTCCAGCTGCATAACCCTTTAGTAATGCACACTGTTCACCTACAGCGTTGCATGGACCGTGCTATCACATACGCAATAAATTCTCACTTATATAGTAAAAGTGCATTAGTCTAATTCACCCCTGCCATAAACTAAATATATACTAGAAGGTGTGAAGTTGTACCAAAAAAGAGCTACATACCAAGAAGGGATAACCTCTCTGGTCAGTATCATTGGAAAAATACAATCCCTCAATAAACATACAAGGCAAGCTTCAAAACACAAAATGGCAAAGATTCCAAAGCTTTCTTTAGTGTTGTTTATAATCTACAGGGGAAATCTCAGATCGGGTCACAATTAATGTAAATGGTCACAAAGTACACTTATCTGACTGACATTACCAATTCCTTGAGAGACAGTTTGAATGCGGATTTCACCACCTTGTCGTTACACAAGGGCCACATTTCCAAACCTGAAGAATGTAAAACGTAATGATTCACAGACAGTCCAGTAAACCATCTCTTTACCACAGTCCAAACCACAGCGGCAATGGTACTGGACAGTGTCCCTGGCTATGTCATACATAAGGTGACATATGAAGTCACCACTCACCTAAACACTCTGCCCAGATGTAGCCTCTATACACGTTACATACTTGTGCAATGACGCATGGTAATGATGTTCACAGTCCACAAGGGTTGAGCTACAACGTCTTCTTCTTCTTCTTCCCCTTTTGGATGCTGCAAATTAGGGGTCACCACAGTAGATCATCTGTTTCCATTTCCTCCTGCCCTCTGCATCTTGCGCTGTCACACCATCCACCTACATGTCCTCTCTCACCACAGCCATAAACCTCATCTTAGGCATTCCTCTTTTCCAGTTACCTGTCAGCCTCATCCTTAGCATCTATTTCGCAATGTACTCTGCATCCCTCATCAGCACATGTACAAACCAACTTAATCCTGCCTATCTGGCTTGGTCTACTAACCTTCAAACCTGGCCTGACCCACTAATATACTTATTCTTAAACCTGTCTACCCTCATCACACCCAGTGCAAATGTTAACATAAATTGATTAAGGGTAGAACTACAACAGGTCCTGGAAACTCTCACCCTATAAGCCAGACAAATGTTATCTGGAAGGCTATGGAGCACAGCATTATGGAACTCATTAACAGAGACATTACGAACCTGCAAACACTGCACCATACCAACTTAGGTTCTCTAAAGGCCAGATCATGGCTCCTACACCTAGTAGACTTCAAGCCAGTTAACAAGGCTATAGGTGAGGGAGGGGAGGGGAGGGGAGGTCAACACAGCCAAGCTATAGCTCACCAGCAATTCATACCCATCCCACATTCAGGTATTATACATAACCTCAACAGACTGACCATAAACGATTGTTAGATGATGGCTTGACAACTGACGCACACATGTAGGACATACAGTAACATTTGCAGCCTCCATGTACTGTTCTATGCCAGTAACAAGTGGTATTCACCTGCACTCAGTCCTGGGACCACTCCTGTTTGGCAACTAGCTTTTTTAGGTATAAGCAAACACAGTAGGGCTATGTCTGCCCATGTTTGATGAAAATGCATACTGTGGGCTATACTTTATTCTCCAGATGACACACACATCCTCCAAAAGGGTATCATAGAGACAGATACCTGGTGTCAAACTCATGCTGTAAAGCTATAAGCCAAAGAAAGCATAGTTATCCACTTTTAGAAAACAAAGTATCCCCAGAATACCACATAGGTAATAGCCCCCAAAATGTGGAACAGGTACTAATGTACACATAATGCCATGTGTTTAGTCATCTCTCCTTTGATAATCACATTACCAAAGGGTTTTGCAAATCCCTCTGTGAAGCACATAAGCAATAAAGGGTTTGCATGCAGATCCACAGAGGTTGTCGCACATCTATAATGATCATCTTTGCCAGACTTTGCTTGCTTTGGAACAGGTTTCAAATATACCTCAAGCATAAACCCTTACTCACACTCTTCAATAGAATCCGTGATGAGTGGATGTGAAACAGAAGATGTAGCCCAGGGATCACTGCAGTGGCTAACAGATGCATTCATGGAGAAACCAGAGTACCAACCTACGAAATAATTGAAGTCACATGTATGTATATGGATTTGCCCCATAGCTACCTTACATGTATAATACACATACAGTTGTCATTGTGATATGTCATACACTAGAAAAATCAAAACTCACTCCACATTGTCTAATGGTGTCACACATCTGGGACACACACACACAGTCATCAAGTGCGTGCTTCAAACTCCTTCTTAACTACATTATGATATTACAGCAGTATGCATTTACACGGCACGCTATACACATTACTAGGATTTTACCATTTCACAGGCATACTTGTAGGATGGTGACATCATCAGACTTGTCAAAGATGAGTATAACATTTTAAGGGGTGTGTGTATTCTCCAAAAGGGTTGCTCCACCCCAGGGAGACACACACACACAGTTGGTAAGTACAGAATTCAAACCCCTTCTTAACTACATTGTGATACTACAGCAGTACACATTTACACAATGCACTTCCCACATTACTGGGATTTCACCTTTCCACAGGTATATTTGTAGGATGGTGACATCATCAGACTTGACAAAGATGAGTATACCACTCTTAAAGTGTGTGAGTAGTCTCCAAAAAGGTTGCTTTTCCTCTGGGAGACACACACATGCAGTTGGCAAGTGCAAAATTCAAACCCACACTTAACTACATTATAATATTACAACAGTATGCATGCATTTACACGATGCGCTATACACATTACTGGGATTGCATCTTTCCACAGGTATATTTGTAGGATGTTGACATCATCAGACTTGACAAAGATGAGTATACCACTTTTAAGGTGTGTGTGTAGTCTCCATAAAGGTCACCCCTACCCAGGGGGAAACACACACTCACACACAGTTGGCAAGTGCAGAATTCAAACCCCTACCTAATTACATTATAATACTACAGCACTATGCATGTACAAAACGCACTAAACACAATACTGGGCTTTCATTTTTCCACAGGAATATTTGTAGGATGGTGACATCATCAGACTTGACAAAGATGAGTATACCACTTTTAAGGTGGGCGAGAAGTCTCCAAAAAGGGTGCCCATCCCTAAGAAGACACACACACTCACAGTTGGCAAGTGCATGATTCAAACCTCTATCTAACTAAATTATGATATTTCAGCAGTATGCATTTACACGACGCACTATTCACATTAATGGGATTTTATCTTTCCACAGGTATATTTGTAGTATGGTGACATCATCAGACTTGACAAAGATGAGTTTACCACTTTTAAGGTGCATGAGTAGTCTCCGAAAAGGTTGTACTTCCCCACGGAGACACACACACAGTTGGCAAATGCAGGATTTAAACCCCTACCTAACTACATTATGATATTACAGCTATACACATTCGCACAACGCGCTATTCACATTACTAGGATTTCACTTTTCCACAGGTATATTTGTAGGATGGTGACATCATGAGACAACAAAGATGAATATACCACTTTTAAGGGGTGTGAGTAGTCTCCAAATAGGTTGCTCTCTCCCCAGGGAGAGACAGACACACACACACACACACACACACACACACACACACACACACACACACACACACACACACACACACACACACACACTTGTGGTGTTCTTAATCCAAACTAAGTACGTCTTTACACTTCAGCAAGCAATATGGAGTTACAGGGTGCAATACAGACATTACTTGCTGACAGTTTGCACAAAGGTATTTTTCACATTTGCTAACCTCAGCAGGCTTATCATACTAGGTGTATTGTAAGTGTATTGTATGCATAGGCCATGACCATATCCTATATGGGTTGATGCACCACATGCTGGCACACACAGGGTCAAACCAGTGGCTAAGCTCTGTCAACCCAATACTGGACAATTCAGTCAGGAGGAGTAGGGTCATACAACCACAACACCAACTGTCTCACATAGACCTATAATATAAGCACCAGCAAAACACACACATAAATACACATTACCATAGTTGGAGAATACAAATATTAATCTGAAAAAGAGAGAGTGTCCTCCTAAGCAGACAAGCAAGCAACATGCACCTCCAAGCACACGCCAGAAAACACATAATACACCAAAGCAGTGTGCCTCACAACAGGCCCTAAGGCAAAACAACATACCCAACACACTAGTAATAGGTGACTTCATAGTCAGGTACACAGATGTTCCACTCACTCGGCTAGTTAAGGGGAAGATTACTGTCAGTTGTCTGTCAGGTGCTATGATCCGTCACATAACACAAGCACTTACATCACTCCAGAACAGGAACATATATGACGTGTTCTTTGACCATGTCAGTGTGAATGATCTACTTCATACCTCCCAGGACAACATGACAAGAGTTATATATTAGCTCTATGATCATGTAGCCCAGGCTGGTATGACCCTGACCTTGAGTAGCATCTTACCTTCGCCTACATGATACTGCAATATAACAGAAAGACGATAAACTACAACAATTGGCTGAGCTTCTGGTGTCATTCAATGGGGATCTAGTCTCTGTCTGCCTGTGATGACATGATAGACAAGCCTTGTTGCTTCAGTACAGATGGTTTGCACCTGTCGCCCCTATGCTTCTGAATACTGGCCAAGGCTCTTGCTGTCCCCATATTACCTTTTTTAGGCAAGGCTCAAAGGTTCATAGCTTCATAGGTAGGTACTAGGCTATTGGCCCTGGAGCCTATACAAGCCCAGCCAAAAAGGTACCCTGGCTTTTGCCACCCAAGAAATTTTCCTGTGCCACTGTTGAGCAGAGACACAGAAGTGATCCCCAGGGTGAATTTCCTATATCTCATCCAATCATCAAGATTTTTCTTGAAGATTGCTAATGAGGAGCTTTGTTTGATATAGATAGGTAGTTTATTCTGGAATATGGGAAGTCTCTAGGGCAGGAATCTATCCCTCCAGCATGTTCTGTTTATTGTGGTGACAAGGTTTAGGTCCGTAGACCGTGTAGGATCATAGGTTCATAGGTAGGTACTAGGCTATCCGCCCAAGGGCATTTATAAGCCTAGCCAGAATGTGTTGGCTTTCACCTCCCTTTTAAGTTAGTTTCCTAGGCCTCTGTCTAGCAGGGCCACTGAAGTGATCCCAGGGGTAAATTTAAAATTTCCCATCCACTCGTCAAGATTCCTCTTGAAGAGAGTCAGCGAGAGGCTCTGCCTAAGATCAACTGGGATTCTATTCCAGAGCGAGGGAAATCTCTGGGACAGGAATCTAACCCTCCAGCACATCCTGTTTATTGCTTTGCTGAGGTTTAATTCACTGGAGTGTGTGGCTCTAAGAGATTTGTTTCAATTGAGATGGAGCATGTCCATTAATTCCAGGTTGGACATGGCCTTATATGTCAGGCATAGATCACCTCTGAGCAGACAGTAAGCAACTGAGTAGAGCTGGAGTTTCTTTAGTCGAGCTGCATAGGGCATCTCTTTGAGGCCCATGATCCTCTTGGTGAGGTAATTCTGTGGTCTTACCAGCTGTTGCATGTGCCACTTAAAGTACATACCAAATGGGGCATTGTACTCTATTATGGGCCTAATGAGTGATGAGTAGAGGGGCACAATGACCTCTCTTGATCTAGAGGTGAACCCTTTCATGATTAGGTGGGCTACATAGAAGGAATTTCTAACCATTTTGGCAATGTGATTATCAAAGGAGAGGTTACTCTCTATCTGGGTCCCCAGGTCCCTAATTACATTTTCCGTACCTAGTGGATTACCACCTATGTGGTAATTCGTGGGCACTTTGTTTTTTCCAAAGGGGTTGACTATGCATTTTTTGGCATTCAGCTTGAGGCCATGATTTTGACACGAGGTATCTGTCTCTGTAAGACCCTTCTGGAGGATGTCTGTGTCAGCCAGAGAGTCGATTATGGCCCCCAGTTTTTAGTCATCTTCGTACTTGGTCAGCCATAGTCCTCCCATGCTTGCCTGTACCTCAGAGAAGTATATACTGAACAGGAGGGGTCCCAGGACTGAGCCCTGTGGGACACCACTTGTGACTGGTTTAGAGTCGGACATGGCACCCGCAACTCTGACCATGTGTGTTCTATCCGTGAGCCAGTTGGCCATCCATCTCGTGACATAGGGGTTAATGTTCAAGCTGGTAAGCTTGCCTGTGATGCCAGAGTGGGGAATGGTGTCAAAGGCCTTAGTGAGGTCCAGGTAGGCTGTGTGGACTACCTTTCCTTCATCTATGGCCTTGGTAACTGTTTCAAAGAAGTCAACTAGGTTTAGGAGGCAGGATCTGCCTTTAACAAAGCCGAATTGGGTAGGGTCCAGTGTCTGGAGGTTCCCAATGTCTCTGTTTATGAGTTATATGATAATTCACTCCATAGCTTTGCAGTCCAGGCTGGTCAGGCTTATAGGACGATAGTTCCCAGGTTCTGTTGTGGCACCACCTTTGTGGAGCGGGATGACTGTTGCTGTATGCCATTCTTTGGGTACATAGCCTGTGGCAAGGCTGAGTCTGAACAGTGAATTTAGGTGATGGTTTAGTTCCTTTTGGAGCTCGTGTAAGATGCAGCCTGGGACACCATCCGGTCCCATTGATGCTGTGTTCTTAGCTTTGGAGAGGGCTGTTTTTACCTGCAGGTCTGTGATGTCTGGGGCTCTGCATTCTTCTGGGATGGACACGGGCCCTTTTGAGGGTGAGGGGGGATGAAGTTTGCACTAAGCCTGTCTGCCAGGATGTTGGCAATGTCAGTTGGTTCAGTGTATTTTTTGCCATTTTGCAGTAGCTCAAAGCATATCTGCGAGTTGCCACCTAAATGTTTGATATAGCTAAAGAAGGCTTTGTGGTTATCTTTAGATGCCTTGGCAAAATTTTCTTTAGAAACTGACCTTGGATGATTTTATGAGCGATCAAAGTTTCTTGCTAATAGTGATCAGTGATGGCCTTTCCTTTTTGGAATTTTGTTCTATCATGTAGTAGTTTCCTCCTTCTTTTGTATAGCTTATTTATGGCCAAGGACCACCAGACCGGTTTCCTCTTTTTGGTGGAGTGAGTCTTGGTTTTACTTGGGATGGCTCATTCCATGCATCCCTGTAGATGCTCATAGAATGCACTTGCAAATGATTCTGTGGATTGAATAGCATTATCCTGTAGCAAGGGGGCTTTGAAACTTTCCACTTCGGTCTTGAGAAGTGTAAAGTTTGCTTTTGAAATGTTTTTCACAGTGGTTTCCTTGACTGGGGCTGGGGTCGGGATATGGATGTCCAGTGTGATTACTTTATGATATGATCTTACCAGAGAGGGGTTTACTTCTGGTGTGGAACACTGATCCCCCATGTTGGTGATGATCAGGTCCAGTATTTTGTCACCTCTAGTGGGTGTGGTGACCAGCTGTTCCAGGCCATTTGAGTTTATAAATTCTAGGAAGCACTGGGCAAAGAAGTTTGTACTTGAGTAATTCTCCCAGTCAGTGTTTGAGTAGTTGAAATCTCCTAATATCATGGTGTTTGGTAGGACCTTTATATTTTCCAGTGTTTTCAGGAATGCTGAGTGAGGGTCCTGAGACAAAGCAGGTGATCTGTAGCAGGCAACAATCTGATAAGTAGCTTTCCCCACTGTTAGTTGCACTTGGATGGTCTCCGAGGTCTCATGCTGTACCACTAACTTGGAGGTGTGGGTATCCTTTATGAAAATGGATACATCCCCTCCTTTTGTATTTAGGTCCGGGTTTTGGGGCCGAAGCTCAGAGAGATTAGGATTTCTTTAAGTGGAGCATGTCCAACAGCTCTGTGTTTGACATAGCTTTGTATGTTAGGCAGAGATCACCTCTGAGTAGGCTATATGCGACAGAGTAAAGCTGGAGTGTTTTGAGATGGTCTGTGTAGGGTATGTATTTGAGGCTGCTAATCCTCTTTGTGAGGTATTTCTTTGGGCTTTCCAGTAGTTGTAGATGCCTTGTGAGGTACATACCAAAAGGGGCATTGTACTCTAGAATGGATCTAATGAGTAATGAGTAGAGGGGAACAATGACCTCTTTTTTTCTGCATGAGAAACCTTTTGTGATGAGGTGTGCCACGTAGAAGGATTTTCTGACTACTGTGGCAATGTGATTATCAAAGGAGAGTCTACTGACCACCTGTGTCCCAAGGTCTGTTATCACACTTTCAGTATTAAGTATACTACTGCCTATGTTGTAGTTCATGGGTACAGAATTTTTACTAATGTGGATGACAATGCACTTTTTGGCAGTGAGCTTGAGGCCATGGCTTTGACACCAGGCATCTGTCTCAGTGAGGCCCTTTTGTAGGATGTCCCCATCGTTAATAGTTTTGATTATGGCTGCTAGTTTGCAGTCATCTGGGAACTTCATTAGCCAAAAATCTTCTGTGTTAGCCTGTACTTCAGGGAAGTAGATACCAAACAGGATAGGACACAGGACCGAACCCTGTGGTACTCCATTTGTCACTGGTCTGAAGTCGGACGTGGAGTCTGCTACTTTCACAGTGTGGGTTCTGTCAGTGAGCCAGTTGGCAACCCATTTTATGACATAGGGATTTATACCTAGTTTAGTGAGTTTATCTATAATTCCAGAGTGGGGAATGGTGTCAAAAGCCTTGGCAAGATCTAGATAGGCTGTGTGCACCACCTTACCCTTGTCTATGGCTTTGGTGACTGCTTCAAAGAAGTCTATCAGGTTTAGGAGACATGTTCTGCCTTTTACAATCCCAGAATTGTTGTGGTCCAGAGTTGGAGATTACCAATATATTTGTTTATAAGTTCCATGATGATACATTCCATGACCTTGCAGACCAGGCTCATCAGGCTAATGGGGCACTAGTTCCCGGGGTCCGTGGTGGCTCCCCCCTTGTGTAGTGGGATACCCATCACTGTGCGCCATTCAGCAGGCACAAAGCCTGAGGTGAGGCTATGATAGAACATGGTACTTAGGTGTGGTGCTAGTTTGTTCTGTAGTTCATGTGGAATGCAGCCTGTGATGTTATCTGGTCACATGGATGCTGTGTTCCTGGCTTTGGAGAGTGTTTTTTACCTGTGCAGCCATGGTGACAGCAAATTTGCATTCTTCCGGTATAGAGGTGGGCTCTTTCATGGGTGAGAGTGGGGTAAAGTTATCACTGATCCTATCTGCCAGCATGTTGGCAATATCAGTTGGATCTGTATATTTAGTGCCATTGTGCTGTAACTCAGAGCAGATCTGAGTGTTGCCATTTTGATTCTTAACATAGTTATAGAATGCTTTGTGGTTGTCTTTAGAATCAGTGGCAATTTTGTTTCGTAACTAGCTTTGGAGGATTTTATCAGGGATTGCAGCTTCTTACTGAGGCTGACCAGGGAGCTCCTCCACTCATGGGTTTTACCCTCTTTTGCAACAGTTGTTTCCTTCTGTTGTGCAGTTTGTTTATGGCAGGGGACCACCAGATTTGCTTCCTTTTCTTAGAGGATAGTGTCTTGGTTCTGTTTGGGATAGCACAATCCATGCACTCATGTAAGTGCTTTTAAAGTGCAATTGTGTACGATTCATTAGTCGTAACTGTATTGTCCATCTGCATTGATGTCCTGAAGTTCACCACTTCTGTCTTAAGAAGCATGAAGTTGGCTTTGGAGAAACTTTTTAACATGGTTTCCTTAATGGGGGGTGGGGGCAGAATGTGGATATATAGGGAAATTAGCTTATGGTCATAGCGGACCAATGAGGTGTTGACTTCAGGTGTGGAACATCGGTCACTCAGGACAAACCAAACCCCGTAACCAACACAAATAACCACAAAGTGAACCAAATGCTACTCATTGCCAGAAGTCTCAGCTTCCAGATGCACACACTTGAGGCACTTCTCAGTATGGAGAATATTGATATCTGTGCAGTAACAGAAACCTAGTTCAAGGCTCCAGAGTGCACACCAGCACTATGAGGATACTATTCATTCCATACGTTCCAACATCAGAACCTGGATCATAGTACATAGGGTAGGGATGTATCCATATTCATCAAGGATACCTACACCTCTCTCTACATGCTCTCTACAGGATATGTACCCATAGAATGTTGCACAGCAACATTCTTCCTACTCCACAGGGGTGGGGCCACAAAAGACCCTTGGCATTCACACTCTATGAAGCTGACGAGTCTGATCTGCAAGGCAATGGAGCCATTCATAATGATAGTCAACAATAAAGACATTGGGAACTTTCACACAGTTGAGCACACCCAGTTTGGCTTCATCAAATGCAGATCACTCCTCCTGAACTGGGTGGATTTCTTTGAGACAGTTACCCAGGCTACAGATGACTGAAATGAGCTCCACACAGCCTACCTATACCTTGCTAAGGCCTTTGACACCATTCCCCAGTCAAGTATCATAGATGACCTCACCAACCTGGGCATGAATCCATACATCACAAGATAGATTGCAAACTGGCTCACAGATAGATCCCACAAATTAAGAGTTGCTGGCTACATGTCAGACTCTACACCGGTAACAACTGGTGTACCTCAGGGTTCAATACTGGGTTCCCTCCAGTTTGGTATAGACTTCTCAAAAGTACATGTCAGCACAGGAGGGTTGTGGTTGGCTAAGTTTGCTGGGAACTGTAAAGTGTTTGCCATAATAGATTCCCCGGATGACACAAATATTCTCCAGAAGGGACTCTGTGAGACAGATGTGTGCCTCAAGCTCAATGAGGAAGAATGCATAGTAATCTCCTTTGGTGAAAACAAAGTACCCACAAACTACCACATAGGTGTTACACCCTTAAAACTGACAAGGTAATAAGGGATCTGGGGACACAAGTAGATAGTCATCTTTCCTTTGACAACCATGTTGCCAAAGTGATTGTAAAATCCTATGTGGCCCACCTAATCAACATAGGGTTTACATCAGGATCAAAAGAGGTAGTGGTGGCTTCTACTCTTAAGTCATCAGACCCATCATTGAGTACAATGCACCATTTTGGATGTACTCAACTAAGCATATCCAGCAGCTGTAGAGACCAGAGAGGTACCTCACAAAGAGGATTACTAGCCTCAAACAGTTGTGTTATGCAACACAACTGGTTAAACTAAATCTGTTTTTCATTGCGTACCGCCTACTCAGAGGCACACTCTGCCTAACATACAGAGCCATGTCCACCACATAACTGTTAAACATGCTCCATCTATGGATAACAAAATTGAGTTGCACTACACACTCCAGGGATATGAACCTCATCACAACAATGAATACAACATGCTGGTGGGATAGAGTATCATTCCAGACACTTGCCTTACTGTGGAACAGAGTCCCAATGTACATCAGACAGAGCCCCTCACTGACACTCTTCAAGAGGAACCTTGATGACTGGATGGGAAACAGACATTTCACACCAGGCATAATATCAGCAACCCCACTAGAAAGGAGCTTAGGGTACTAACTATTAGAACTAGGGCTTGGGAGACTACCCAATGGGGTGGTGAAAGCTGCACAACTTGCCTAGGCTAATATATGCATTTGTGAAGATAGTCTACTACATACCTATGAACCTATGTGACAGGTACATGTCTACAAATAGTAGATGTGTACTTCATTGTACAGTCATGTTGTACAGCAGGCACATAGACCACATGCACTGTAATGCTTACAGATACTGGTGGCTGTTATGTACAGTGGGTGAGATGTGCACCTCATGTCTTTTGTGCCATTGGGATGTGTGCTGGGTGGGACAGTCCTGGATGGCTCTCTGTCATGGTCACCCTCTTACACACATCTCTGCCCATCCATCTTTGGCTTATTATACTGTGTTCCCCCTATATATATATATATATATATATATATATATATATATATATATATATATATGTACATAGGTAGGTAATAGGCTATCTGTCTGAAGGCAAACATTAGTATGGCCAGAGTGTGCAGCTATCACCACACATGGGGTTAGTTCCCTAGGCCTCTGTGTAGTAGAGCTGATGAAGTGATCCATGGTGTGACAGTTCAGTTTCACATACACTCATCAAGGCTCCTCTGGAAGAGTGTCAGTGAGGGACTCAGCTTAATGTAGGTTGGGAGCCTGTTCCAAAGCAAGGAAAGTCTGTGAGTTAGTAATGTATCCCTCCAACATGTTCTATTTATTATTGTGATGATGATATCCCTAGAGCATTTGGCACAGTGAGCTTGGGTTTACTTCAGATAGCGCATGTACATCGGTTCTGCATTGGACATGGACCTGTCTGTTGGGCAGAGATCACCTGAGTAGGCAGTATGCAACAGAGTACATATTGAGTTAAATTCAGTCTTGTTGCATGGGGCAACTGTTTGAGGCCAGTAATCCTCTTGTTGAGGTACTTCAGTGGTCTTTCCAGCTGCTGAAGGTACCTAGTCAGATTCATCGCAAGTGTGCCGGTTATACTCTCTGATGGGTCTGATGACTGATGAGTAGAGGGAACCTCCTTTGACCTACATGCAAAGACCTTGGCAATTTTTGGGAATACATAGCAAGATTTTCTAACCACTTTGTGAATGTGTTTCTGGAAGTAGAGATGACTATCCACATGTGTCCATAGATCCCTTATTATTACCTCCATATTTATGGTGTTGGCACTTATGTGGTATTTGTATGACTGTAGCTTGAGGCCATAATTTTGACACCACATCTGTCTGACTGAGACCCTTTTTAAGGATGTCTCTGTTATCCCAAACATCGATTATGACAACCTTTTTTCAGTCCCACAAACTTTGCTAAACATAGCCCTTGTGTGTTTGACTGTATTTCTGAAAAGTATATACCAGACAGGAGGGGTCCCAGGACTGAGCCATGGGAGACAGCAGTTGTTACCAGCTTGAACAGGAGACCACAATTCTTACCTTGTGGCATATATCTGTGCCCCAGTTGGCAATCCATCAGATGACATGTGTTTATGCGCAGGTCGTTGATTTTCTGGACACGACATGTGTGTGGGATGTTGGAAAAGGGCTTTTCAAGGTCTATGTAGGCTGTATGGAGCTCATTCCATTGATGTATGTCCTGGGTGACTGCCTTGAAAACTGTCTAACAGGTTTAGGAACCATGATCTGCCCCTGACCAAACCAAAATGGGTAGGGTTGGGTGTTTGTTGGCTCCCAATAGCTCTGTTTAAGAGTTCCATAATGATGAACTCCATGGCCTTGCAGATCAGGAATATTAGGCTTATAAGACAATAGCTCCCATGGTCTGTTGTGCACCAACACCTGGGGAGTGTGCCAAATGTTGCTGTAACCCATTCAACAGTTTCATATCCTGTACAGAGGGTGAGTCTCAACAGACTGTTCAGGTGCAGGGTCTGTTTGTTTTGGAGTTTACATATGACACAGCCAGGGAAACCATGTCATCCCATAGACGCTGTTTTTAGGTTTGGATAGAGCTGTTTAACCATTTTATATGTGATTTCTGGGTTTTCAATCTCCAGGTATGGTAATGGGCCCATTTGTCAGTGAGACGAGGGTAAATATGTATGAACCTGTCTGACAAGATTTTGGCAATGTCAGTCATGTACATGTATTCATTTACACCTTGCACTGGCTCAGAACATATATGAGTTTACATTGATATTTATGACATAGCGAAAGAAAGATTCATGGTTCTCTATGGACTCTTTGGCAGTATTTTTGCCAGAACATGGCTTGGATAATGTTAGGAGTGCTCTTTGTTTCTTGATGATACTGATCAGAGATTTATTGATCTTCTTTGGATTTTCACTTTCTTTGAACAACTTAAGTACTCGTAGTACATAGTTTGATTATGACAGGGGTCCAATATATTACATGGGTCTGTTTTCATATCACTGTGTGCACATGGTAGGATTGGTGAATAGTGACAAGTGCCTGGAGTAAGAACTGCAACTGCCAGATATGTGTGGCCCACTGCTGTACTCAGACATGGCCTAAGTGTGTGATCATGCCCAGTATGACCTTTCAGTATATTGTTGACTGACATTTGCTTCATTTATTTAAGTGTATGGGAATGCCCAGTATGACCTTTCAGTATGTTGCTGACTGAAATTTTCTAAATTTGTTTAAGTGTGTGAGCATGCCCACTATGGGCATATATGCTATATGCGTGTGAAATTCAAGTTGGTTTTTACTTCAGGGCTCACCTTTGTGTTGTACATCGACAGGAAGCACGCTGTGCCTGCAAGGCTTCCATGAGTCAATTTGCAGAGACTTATCAACATTTCTACATACAGGAGGGACAGTTATTATTTGTACATTTCTACCAGGGGGGGCACACCTGATTGTTAATGTGGGTGTACATAGGATGAGGGGTACACTAGACACTTTTACACATTTGATAGGCCTGCACTGCTATGTCAGCTACTCCATTTCCATATGTACTGTTGCCTATTGTACTGGCTTGAGGCATACCACTGTACTACAGACCTTAGCTTCCAATTACAAGCATATTAGTTTGTCACTTCATAGCCTACCCAACCCACAACACACTGCCTGGCCTGCTGTTATCTGTCTGCATAGGCCTGGGGGGAGGTTACTCATATGCCTCTTCAGAGGGCATGATACAGCATTTGTTTGTGTTTGCGTTTGTCTACAATTGTCCTGCTGGCTGTGACTGTTAAGTATGTGACCCCCCCCAACTGGTATGTGTGAGTGACTTAAGTTGTGTCTGTGCCAGTGAAATGCTGTCATGGCTTAGTGGTTCAGTACTGTGACTGTAGTGCACAGTATCCTGAGTTTGAGCCCTGTCACTGCTTTTTATTTTCCTGCTGGGCAGACCTGACTGGTTAAGGAACAATAAAGCAGGTGTGAGCGTGTTTACCCGACTTTGCTCGACTTTGCCCTACCTTGCCCGACTTTGCCCAGCATTGCCCAGCATTGCCTGACGTTGCCCGATGTTGCGCTGGTTAGCGCGGTGTGCAGCTATGCACAATTATATTTAAATATGCTCAATACTAGTAAAATGTGCTTAGCAGTGATTTATATTGCTTAAAATAGGGCACTCATACCTCCGGTGGTACTGTAGGGCTGCCTCTGTCAGATGCACATAGTACATTCCCTATACATGTTTGAAAACAGATAGTGTCAAATTAGGCATCCCTTTTACTGTATGTGTGAGTCAGAGAGAGGTGTCATTTCCAGGGTTCCTACTGAGTCAGTGTATGTGCTATGTGTTGCCTCTTTGCCAAGGCCAGGGCATACTGGGCACGCCTTCTTCTGCCTACTGGGGCAGGCTCAGGTTGTTCCTCCTCTGAGTCACGCTGTGCCTGTGCAGGCCTTGGCAATGGTGAGGGGCTGTTTGGCCCTGCCCCATGCTGTTCCTGCTGCAGCTGTTTCCGCAGGATCATATTGTTTAGCATGGCACATACCATGACAATTTGGGTACATGTAGTTGGTGAGAACTGCAAGGCTCCACCAGATGTGTCCAGGCACCGGAACCATGACTTGATATCCCAAACACACACTCAATTATGTTTCTTGTTTGTGTGCGTGCCTCATTATGGAGTTCTTATTCGGGTGTGTGTGCATTTCTGATGGGTGTCATCAGCCATGGCTTTAGTGCGTATCCAGCATCCCCCACTAGGTGACCATCAGGAATGTCCCCATTGGCAAATCTCTGGTACAGCTGCGTCAGATGCCAGATGTGGGAATCGTGATAGCTTCCAGGGCAGCCAGCACACACATTCCTTATTATGCCCTGGGCATCACACACGACCTGGCAGTTGATGGAGGGGAAGTCCTTGTGGTTGATGTAGACCCTACCCCGCTCACCGGGTGGTGCTTTGATGTGCATGTGCGTGCAGTCTATGGCACCCACTACCTCAGGGTATTCTGCTACTTGGTGGAAAAGATGCATATTGCTGGTCAATGCCTCATGAGAATTGGGAAATATACATGTGCTGACATGGCATCCAGGAAGTGGTGCAGTACCCTGGATGCTGATGCTTGTGAAATCCCCATCATATCACCAGTTGGTCTCTGGAAGGTACATGCAGCTAGTATTCTTAGGCCAACACATACCTTTGGTATCCACTGGGATGGGTTCCCCTCTGTTGGTTCTGTGTGTGAGGCATGGCCTGCACAACTCAACAATTTGCTGCAGGAGGTCTTTGTTCACCCTATAACACTCCACTATCTCCAGCTCATGTAGCCCCTGGTAGGTTACCCTGAGTTTGTACACTCTTCTCCGTCTCCTCACTGTGGGTTGCTCAGCAGCATTCACAACATCACCACCCTCAACACCTTGCACATGTTGGTTTATGATAACAAGAGCAGCCCCTAACATTTTGTCTGACTTAAGCTTTTTAAGCTTTCCCTCTTTGTATACTGCAGTGTTGCAGAGTTCTTGGGAAAAAAACAGGGGAGAATGCTGTTTGCAGAGTTTAAAGTGCTGGGCTAGTCTGCTGCCTGTGCAATTGGCTGATTCTGATATATTTCACCTGGCAGCTCTGCTAGTTCTCCTTGGTTAACTTCCTACTAATTCTTTTCCTTCCTTTTCCTGTTCTGTTTCTGCCCGAGGCAGCGCTGCGCAAACACGCACATGCGCGCACATGCTGTGTACATGTTTGCAAGAAATTTCAGATATTTTCACAGTGTGCACCTTTGGTTTCTGTTTTTCAAATAGGACAACTTTAGACACGCCTCTTGCAATCCTGAGCAACTCAGGGCAAACACAAGGCACTGTGCTCCAATTAGCTTTCAGCTTTTCTGACATACCCCCTCATGATGTCACCTATAGTCTACTCTACTACTCACCTACTCCTACACTTACACTCTTGGGACATGGCTCACATGCTGGAGAAAATTGGGATTCACTATCCTTATCCTAATTTGCATGGAATTGCATACTAATGCATGGTTACATCTCTCACACTGAGCTTCCCCCCTTAGCAACCAGTACTCAGTGGCCATGTTGTCTTCAGCCTGCCATTCACCTGCATGGCAGGATAAGCTTTTTAGTTTAAATGCCTAGTTTTGGCTATTTTTAAATTATTTTCTTGTTTTTAAAGCGTTGCACGTTTGCATGGGGCTGCACTATGCTTAAACATCGGAGATCAGAGAAAAAAAAAGTTAGATTTTAATATTTTAAACATTTATAAATGCCAATGGTCTTATATTTGGCCATTGGCATGCTTCCTCAACTGTATGCATCCTTTATTTGGATCTGTCATAGCTCTGTTTAGCCATTTGCAAAACGGTACTCCGTTACCAACGGAGTACATTTCTGCAGCTAACACTAATCTTCCACGGACAGGTTAGTGTTTCCTGGATTGCAAATTTACCTCATTTGCATAGCTTTCAGCAGCAAATGAGGTAATTTGCATACCGTGATGCTGTCCGTGCAAGAGTAGCTTTAGCAGCTCTCGTGCATGCCCCTGCAGGTTGTTCCTGGATCGCTTGGCAGACATATTGCCTGTTTGACGTCTTACTCTACTCTACAACTCTGTGCAAGCTTTCATAAATCCAGCCCAAAATCAATAACCAGAGAATTCAAAGAGAACTTAAATCAAATTCTATGAGAAAAATCACACAAGCAATATACAACTAAGTGCTAAAGTAAGTACAGTAAAGATGTTCTGACAGTTTAAATTCTGAAAGTCAGATTGAAACTCCTAGTCACACTTCTTTGTAACAGTAATTATCAATAAATCACAAATAAAGATATGATTATTTAGATAAATTCAAGATTGTCCTCTCTGCGGTCTGTGTGCATTTTTAGCTGACTAGGCCCCTTGGGATGGATAGTGCTTGCCTGCCTAAAACCTATCTTTTTCTAGCATCCAACAGTGAAAATCAAAGGTAAAACATCAAAATGGAAATGAAAGTAAATCTTTTCTACAAGCTATCCCTTTATTCCTACAAACAGCGAAAAACAGTAGTAAAAATAAAATATAAATTCAAGTAAAATTTGTCTAACCAGTCAACTCCACAGTAAATCACAAACCAAGATAGGATTGTTTAGATAAGCTCTGGATTGTCCTTTCTACAGTCTGTGTGAATTTATAGCTGACTATGTCCCTTGGGATGGCTAGAGCTTGCCTGTATAAAATGTATCCCTTTCTAACAACCAACAGTGAAAATTAAAAGTAAAACAACAAAATATAAATCAAAGTAAATCTTCTTGTCTACATGCTATACCTTCCTTCCTGCAAACAGTGAAAAACAGTGGTGAAAATAAAATATAAAGTCAAATAAAACTTCTCTTATCAGTCAACTACATAGTAAATCACAAAACAAGATAGGATTGTTTAGATAAGCTCTGGATCCGGTCTTATGAGTTTCTGGAAAAATATACTGCTTAGAATAGAATGCCTATATACCAAACCAGAGTGCCTCTACCCTGAATAACGCTTGGTTAGCCTGAAGCAGAAATACAGTAAAACATGGTAACAAGTTTGACTGCATGCTATCATTTCTTTAGTGATTTCTGTTATGCTGCAGAAGATAAAAGCAACTACATACAGAAATTTTGCACACTCATGAGGGAGAAACACTCTACTGTCATACTCCCTGCTATCCATTTTGTCTCAACTTGGTAATATTTCAAAAAAAGAAAAAGAAAAAAAAAACACGTTTGACGCATTAAAATCCAGCTTTCACTTTATGGTGTTGTGATGATATTCCAGTATATGTTCATATCTTTGCTCCACTGCTCACTGCAGCTGCCTAGCTTGGCAGAACTACAGACAGTAAATGGGAAAACTGACAGTTAAAGTGAAGTGACCCCTGGTAACAATGAGCTCAACCTATCCCCTCCTTACTGACTGAAATGTACACCACTACTTCTCTCACTACACTCTGAGTTAATGCAATGTAGAGATTGCATAGTCTGACCAAAGAGGGAGGAGACAGGACTATGGGTCTCAAGTAACCAGTAAAGAATAATGCTTGTGCAACTCTTCAATGGGAACTGAAACTAACAGAGCCTAATCCTGACAATGAGATTATTTGTAGTTTTAAAAATAAAGGATGATAATCATGGAAACCTTAGAGCAACTGAGAGGTAAGAATATAATGGCTTTTTCTGACACAGGTCCTGAGTTGCACATGCCTCATCCCCTTGATAATCCAGCACTGATGCCACAAAAATATTTTAATTTGCTTTATTTTCTTCAGCAGTGTTTCCTTTTACAAAATCTATAGATAAAATATTTTTTATGTCATTTTTGTAGAGGAAACAATGTAATGAACCTTGTGATATTTTTTCCATTCTTCTATCTTCTAAATAGACAGTTGCTAGAACACTTATATCGTACATGGAACATAATGGTGATGAAGACTGCTGCCACATTTGCCAATTACTCTGGACTGATGGCATAGCCATTATATGTCCCTAACAGATATTTGAAGACTTAAAGGATCTGTGCATCATCAAATATTGTTCCTTCTTATATGAGACAGGAAGCTATGTTTGGCTTTTTCAAACAGGAAAAAGTTTGTATGAACAGTTTATGGTTTTCATCAGCCATGCATGTACAAAAAAAACAGCAGTTTTTTCATACTCCTGGTTACCTGCACAAAATAAAATTACTATTTTTTTATCTATGACAATGTATTGTATACCCTGGTTAAGATACTTCCTGCCCGTGATTTAAAGTTTCTGCATTCCCTGACAGTTGCCTGTCTCAGAGCATCAAGCTAGATTTGTTAATAAGAGGGAAGGAACTGAGGCATAAATAACTTGACCAGTCTGTACATCAGAATTATCTGGCAACAAGACATTCAGTTCTTATGTACCAGTGTCTTAGCACCCTTAAATACTGCAATAGTTAAC
The DNA here is from genome assembly GCF_019279795.1 of Protopterus annectens. Classification (NCBI taxonomy): domain Eukaryota; kingdom Metazoa; phylum Chordata; order Ceratodontiformes; family Protopteridae; genus Protopterus; species Protopterus annectens. The sequence goes on from NC_056725.1 coordinate 261,435,300, forward strand.
ATACAAGTTCATAAACACATTACATGATTTCATAATCTAAAAACTGCAAATAGTAAAATACACTCCAAAACTTATAATTCAAAAGAAGCAGGATCCAAAATGAAGTTCCACAGCAAACTTTATTCTTTTTAGCGCTTTCGTCGGCCTTAAGGCTCAGACTTCATCAGAAACACTCAAAGGACAATGCAACACTCTTAAATATCAACTCAATACCATCACATGATTTTAACCCCCCCCCAAAAAAAATTAACACAATTAAATTCATGAAGAACACCAGTTCATTTGTGAAAACACTTTTGTTCCTAAAGGAACATTACCTAAAATCTAGTGTGCAAAACTTCTGCAGTAGGTGTTTTTTCATAAAGTGCAAATGCAATAAAAAATAAACATTATTAATAACTTAAAAAATTCATAATCATTACTATAATACTCAATATTAATAACACTCCTAATGACTTGTGAACCTTTTTTCACATGTGGAATTCAGATTTAAGTTTTAAATAACTACTAATAGACAAGGTCTCATTCAGACCTGGGAAACTGGTAGCATTAACACGGAGTTGCCGTATCAACTTCCTGTACCCTAACCATACATCGTTTGGACCAACCCTCATATCCTTGTCAGTGACTTTCTCCAGACCTGAAAATTTGAAGCAATGCCCACTGTGTTCGAAAGTGTGTCTAGCTAAAGCATTGGACATGTTAACTTCCCGTATGTCATAGAGATGCTGGTAAATCCATTTATTTAAAGCATTTTTAGTTTTTCCTATGTAAAACATACTGCATTGTTGACAAATTGCAATATATACTTAAGCTTTTGTCATACAGCTCATCTTATGCATAAGTTTGATGGTACCATAACTTTCTATATGTACACAACCTGTTTCAAGAACCTAACTACATTGTGCACAATGTCCACATCTTCTCATACATCCGACATTTTTATTTACACTCCTTTCTAAAATATTTTTAATGTTGGAACTTCTTTTATACACAACTACTGGCCTCGATCCCATTTCCATTTTACTTTCTTTTATATCATTTAATATACTCCAATTGTTAAGAATAATATCTTTTATCTCACTGAAGACAGGGCTAAATGTCAAAATTAAAGCCCTGCTAAAGCCTTTGTCAGTGACACCTGTGTTAAAATTATCTAATCCACTATCCAATGTGTTCGTGGCATTTGTATTTGACACGTTGGCACCTAATAACGGAACAAAATGCCCACGGTTTCTTTTGTAAATAACTTCCTGTAAAAAGGGATCGATAAATGTTTCAGGGTATCCTCTCCTGATTAACATATGTTTGAGGGTGTTCACTTCGTCGGTGAATTGTTTATAATCACTGACCATTCTTGCTATTCTCACCCCTTGCCCCTTAACCAATGATTGTTTCTGGTGCATGGGGTGACAGCTGCCATAATGCAACAAGGTATTCGAATAAGTAGGTTTCCTGTATATTGTTGAGTTAAACCCTTTTTTGACCTGATCCTTGGTGATTTTAATGTCCATAAAATGTATTGTGTCCTTGGTAGACTCCATGGTAAAGGATAAGAATGTAGTACTACTGTTTAAATATTCAAAAAAAACAGTCCAATGCTTCATCCGTGCCATCCCAAAATATCAGGATGTTGTCCAAAAAATGCCCATAGAATTTACAGAATTTAAATAACTCATGTTTGAACACAAACATTATTTCCCAATAGGTAAGGACAATATTGGCAAATAAGGCGGCACATGCTGCCCCCATTGCTACACCCACCTTTTGTTTGAAATACTGGTTTTCAAACACAATAAAATTGTTCTCTAAGATTACTTCCATCAGTGTTCTAAACATCAAAATTCTGTTATGTCCAATCGTAGCATTTTTGAAAGTCATAAAACCATTGAATACCTACGGCATGTGGAATGACAGTGAAGAGAACCTTGACATCTATCGTAACTAATATCAGGTGTTCACAAAATAAATTATACTTAATTTTACCCAAACAGTCCCAGGAATCTTTGAGAACGTGTTGATGTTTGTACAACACATTTTTGAGTTGAAGATCTACAAATTTTGCCAAATTGAATGTCTTAGATGTCTTAGCATCAACAATGGGTGTCATGGGGGGATCAACAATATTTTTGTGAATTTTTGGGATGCCGAAGATAGTCGGTATCCGGGGTGATTTTTGTTGCAAAAAATTTAATTCACTGATGGTGATCTGTCCGTCTAATAACAAATCATTCAAAATAACATCAATGTGCCTGAATGCTATATTCAATTCGTTCAAAGATGTTTGTTCATAACTATCACTGAAAAGGTGTTCATACATTTTTTCTACATAGGCCCTCCTTTCCATTACCACTATGCCCCCTCCCTTGTCGGGTTTCATTAACCTGATGTTCATGTTCCCTCATATACTTTTTAAAAGGTCACTTTCTTCATGAGAAAGGTAGTTGTACAGTCGTTTTTTTATATTTATTAAGATTCCTTACTTGATTACAACATAAATTTTCAAGCACCTGTAACAAAGGATGTAATGGGGGGTTAAATGTACTTGATTTTTTACATTGTGGTATTTGTATCCTATTAATTTCATTGTCAAAAAAAATACCTAAATTAACTTTCCTGACAAACATTTTAATTTCCAAAAAGGATTTTTTCCACTGCTGGCACCTTCGAGGGAACATAATTTAGCCCTTTTTGAAATAATTCTGCCCACTCATTATCTGCTGTTGTATTACTTAAATTGAATATTTTGAAATTACCCGCATTGTTCGTAATAATATGTGTGTTCATTTGGGTGGCAGAATCTATTACCACCTGTTGTTCCCCCTCCCTCGTCCCCTGTAGGGGCGGCCCTTGTTGGAAAATGCATTCCTGTAGTTCCCATTGTTCTCTATATCCCTGCCCTGGGCAAATTGCCTCGTTCTGTTCTGAAGGCGTTCCTACCTCCTCAATGGCATGTCTAAAGGGACTACGTCATCCCCATTGTCATTTACAACATCATCCCTCAAGTCCTGGTCCACATACTCATGTTGGTACATATTTTCTCTATCACTGTCCTGTTGAATTCTATTGAATCCACTTGGTGTGGGATAGGCTCTACCAGCTTCATAGTCTTTTTTGTCCCTTACTAACTTTTTACTTTTTTTATTCACCAAGTCCTCTACATATTTATCAATGTTAACAAACATAGCCCTATATTTATCAAACTTTAACGGAAACCCTAAGTCATTTTTAAGTGCTGAATCACATTCATCAACAGTTTTTTAATAAACATCATTTTCCTATCATTTTCCTTCATAGTACATTCAACAAGCTCACATCCATGTCTGTTGAACATTGAGACAAGTTCTTTATAAAAGTCAGAGCCTTGAATAGTACCTGAGGGAAATCTCCATGTCCTTAAACCCTTAGGCGCTTGCTCCCTCTGCAAGCATTCACGTAAGTGTAGCGTCTTTTTCACTATCTGAGTGGATGAACAAAGGATTATCTAGTGACTTTAAAGACTTTCGTGATAACAGGCATGCCAACAATTATATCTGAACGGTTGATGAACAACTGGAACATCTCGAGAAGGAAATAATCAAATATCGTAAATTGCAGGTGGAGAACAATTACTTACATGAATGCTTGCAGTGGGAGCAAGTGCCTAAGGGTTTAAGGACATGGAGATTTCCCTCAGGTACTATTCAAGGCTCTGACTTTTATAAAGAACTTGTCTCAATGTTCAACAGACATGGATGTGAGCTTGTTGAATGTATTATGAAGGAAAATGATAGGAAAATGATGTTTATTAAAAAAACTGTTGATGAATGTGATTCAGCGCTTAAAAATGACTTAGGGTTTCCGCTAAAGTTTGATAAATATAGGGCTATGTTTGTTAACATTGATAAATATGTAGAGGACTTGGTGAATAAAAAAAGTAAAAAGTTAGTAAGGGACAAAAAAGACTATGAAGCTGGTAGAGCCTATCCCACACCAAGTGGATTCAATAGAATTAACAGGACAGTGATAGAGAAAATATGTACCAACATAAGTATGTGGACCAGGACTTGAGGGGTGATGTTGTAAATGAGAATGGGGATGACGTAGTCCCTTTAGACATGCCATTGAGGAGGTAGGAATGCCTTCAGAACAGAACGAGGCAATTTGCCCAGGGCAGGGATGTAGAGAACAATGGGAACTACAGGAATGCATTTTCCAACAAGGGCCGCCCCTACAGGGGACGAGGGAGGGGGAACAACAGGTGGTAATAGATTCTGCCACCCAAATTAACACACATATCATTACGAACAATGCGGGTGATTTCAAAATATTCAATTTAAGTAACACAACAGCAGATAATGAGTGGGCAGAATTATTTCAAAAAGGGCTAAATTATGTTCCCTCGAAGGGTGGAAAAAATCCTTTTGGAAATTAAAATGTTTGTCAGGAAAGTTAATTTAGGTATTTTTTTTGACAATGAAATTAATAGGATACAAATACCACAATGTAAAAAATCAAGTACATTTAACCCCCCCATTACATCCTTTGTTACATTGTTACAGGTGTTTGAAAATTTATGTTGTAATCAAGTCAGGAATCTTAATAAATATAAAAAAACGACTGTACAACTAACCTTTCTCATGAAGAAAGTGACCTTTTAAAAAGTATATGTGAGAACATGAACATCAGGTTAATGAAACCCGACAAGGGAGGGGGCATAGTGGTAATGGAAAGGAGGGCCTATGTAGAAAAAATGTATGAACACCTTTTCAGTGATAGTTATGAACAAACATCTTTGAACGAATTGAATATAGCATTCAGGCACATTGATGTTATTTTGAATGATTTGTTATTAGACGGACAGATCACCATCAGTGAGTTAAATTTTTTGCAACAAAAATCACCCTGGATACCGACTATCTTCGGCATCCCAAAAATTCACAAAAATATTGTTGATCCCCCCATGAGACCCATTGTTGATGCTAAGGCATCTAAGACATTCAATTTGGCAAAATTTGTAGATTTTCAACTCAAAAATGTGTTGGAAAAACACCAACACGTTCTCAAAGATTCCTGGGACTGTTTGGGTAAAATTAAGGATAATTTATTTTGTGAACACCTGATATTAGTTACGATAGACGTCAAGGATCTCTTCACTGTCATTCCACATGCCGTAGGTATTCAATGGTTTTATGACTTTCAAAAATGCTACGATTGGACATAACAGAATTTTGATGTTTAGAACACTGATGGAAGTAATCTTAGAGAACAATTTTATTGTGTTTGAAAACCAGTATTTCAAACAAAAGGTGGTAGTAATGGGGCAGCATGTGCCCCCTTATTTGCCAATATTGTCCTTACCTATTGGGAAATAATGTTTGTGTTCAAACATGAGTTATTTAAATTCTGTAAATTCTATGGGCGTTTTTGGACAACATCCTGATATTTTGGGATGGCATGGATGAAGCATTGGACCGTTTTTTTTTTTTAATATTTAAACAGTAGTACTACATTCTTATCCTTTACCATGGAGTCTACCAAGGACACAATACATTTTATGGGCATTAAAATCACCAAGGATCAGGTCAAAAAAGGGTTTAACTCAACAATATACAGGAAACCTACTTATTCGAATACCTTGTTGCATTATGGCAGCTGTCACCCCATGCACCAGAAACAATCATTGGTTAAGGGGAAAGGGGTGAGAATAGCAAGAATGGTCAATGATTATAAACAATTCACCGATGAAATGAACACCCTCAGACATATGTTAATCAGGAGAGGATACCCTGAAACATTTATCGATCCCTTTTTACAGGAAGTTATTAACAAAAGAAACAGTGGGCATTTTGTTCCCTTATTAGGTGCCAACGTGTCACATACAAATGCCACGAACACATTGGATGGTGGATTAGATAATTTTAACACAGGCGTCGCTGACAAAGGCTTTAGCAGGGCTTTAATTTTGACATTTAGCCCTGTCTTCAGTGAGATAAAATATATTATTCTTAACAATGGGAGTATGTTAAATGATAAAAAAGAAAGTAAAATGGAAATGGGATCAAGGCCAGTAGTTGTGTATAAAAGAAGTTCCAACATTAAAAATATTTTAGAAAGGAGTGTAAATAAAAATGTCGGATGTATGAAAATATGTGGACATTGTGCACAATGTAGTTAGGTTGTTGAAACAGATTGTGTACATATAGAAAGTT
>NC_056725.1:261448990-261553480 GCF_019279795.1 Protopterus annectens
TGGACATGACTAAGGACTGAAATTTATACCTTGGGTTTAGATGTACGTTAGTACACGCATTTTAGTAAATAGTGTTTTGATATATTTTACATTTTTTACATCAGACAGTGTAATATGATGTTGTAAATTGTGTTTTGTTTAAATTATCAATTTTTAGTTAGTTAATTATTACTTTATATTATTTATTACATTGTATTTTTTGTATTCAGGATACACATACACATACTTCATTATACATGATTCACTCTATATCTGGCTTCAAACTAGGAGCTGGTTGCCTTAAAATATTGCATGCTCAATCAATCCATTATTGAATTCAATTATTGAATCCATTAGTCAATTACTTGGTTATGCAGTTAGTATTTAAGAACTGTTTGAAAATGTGTTTGTGAAATCTGAAGAAGCATGCCTATGTAGCATGTGAAAGCGCTCATTTTATTTTGTTTTACTTCAACATTAAATACTGCTTTATAACATCGTGGTGGTGGTGTCCAGTTTTGGTTTTGAAACTTTTCTCAATGGGAACTACAACCTTCAGACGATAGCAGCATTTGTTTTTCTTTATTATTTATAATGTTGTCGGCTTGCTTTACTGAGTGTTTTGTGCCTAGAATCATCATTTTAATTCTTAATACATTTTAGTGCAGAATAAAATTATAATCAAATCACCATAATGACCAGAAATTGCATTTAACAATCACATATATAATTGTCATGGTCCTAATAAAATACACAAACACCCACAGACTTTTGACGACCTTTATTGTGATAGAAATGGAATAATAGCATGAACTTTATTGAAACAATTATCAAAACCAATAAGGACATAAGAGCAATGTTCCTGCTCACCCATTAGATACATGTAGCTAAAGATAAAGGCAGTCTGCCCACTCACCTTGGATAAGCACCAAAGGCAGCGTCCCCGCTCATCTTAATACCTCACCACTTACAGTCTTTCCCTTCCAAGTCAACCACCCATCAAATCACCAACTTAATTCCAATTATCCTGTAGAGGGGGAACAGAAGAGGGGCAAGTCTGACCCCCTTCTCCACCCATCAAACCTCAAACCATCATCAAATGGGTTGGGCAGGGAGGGCAACAAGACCACAACAAAAATGTGCTTACTCACTCTGGATTCCATTTCAAAAAACCCCAAGCCGCACCCTTTAACACCACCTCACTTCCCCTCAGCTCCAAACTCACTTAACCCTTTCTTAACCTCTTCTTAGTCACACCACAATAACCTAACACACTACCAGCCAGCCCCCACCATCCCATACTAAACAGTCCAGTGACAAATTCGTCTGTGCCAAACTTCACTTGTCATGGTCCTAATAAAAAACACAAACACTCACAGACTTTTGATGACCTTTATTGTGATAGAAATGGAATAATAATATAAGCTTTATTGAAACATCAATCAAGACCAATAAGGACATAAGGGCAGCATTCCCACTCGCCCATTAGATACAAGTAGCTAATGAAATAACAACAAACTTTATTGAAACATAAATCAAAATTAATAAGAACATAAGGGCAGCATTCCCGCTCACTCATTAGATACAAGTAGCTAAAGATAAAGGCAGCGTGCCCGTTCACCTTGGATCAGCAGCAAAGGCAGCGTCTCCGCTCACCTTAATACTTCACCACTTCCAATCTTTCCATTCCAAGTCAACCACCATCAAATTATCAACTTAATTCTAATTATGCTATAGAGGGGGAACAGAAGAGGTTCAGGCCCACCAGCCTGGAAAGGGCTGCTCCTCCTCAAACAATACCTGTCTTCAGTACATCCTCCACCATCAAACCCAAATTATGATTAAATAAATCCAGCCCAAAATCATTAAGATGAACTCCATCCGGTCTGTACCACACTGGATCCTTACTGTCAAACTCCACATGCCCTACCGTATGCACCCCAATTTCTCCCAAATATTTCGCCAACTTAAAATTGACGTATCTGCAAGCCCTTTCCACCACAGCAAAATTCTGTGCCTCCTTCCACATTAACCGAAGAATAATCTCAGACCAAATCAAAACCACCACCGGATACATCCTCCACAATGCTAACATGTCCTCTCAAATTTGACAAACCAACTGCCTCTTCGGTACTCTGCCAAAATCATTGCCACCTAAATGAATCACAAAAACCTGAGGCAACCCGCACTTAACTTGTAACCCATTACATACCTGTAATATTTGACTTCACCTTAACCCTCTAACCCCATGCCAGATGACTTTCAATCCAGTATGATCCAAACCCAAATTCATTCTGTTGCATCTAACTGCCACATGTCTAGCTGCCCAGAATATGAAAGAATGGCCCAGGATGATGATCTGTCTGCAATCTAAAAAAAAAAAAAAAAAAAAACTTTAAAATAAAGCCTCTCACAAAACTACTTAATATAATTCAAAAAAGCCATTGGATGACCACCGTCCTGCCCTCTTGATTACTTCCACTGACCTTCCTTCCTTCACCAAATCTGATGCCCTACCCATCCGGAAAGAATGAGAAGAAAACTTATCCCATTGAAACCCACACTCCAAAGAGCCCTTCTCATAACCAGGTTCAACTGCTCACCCATCAAACCTTTACCACTTGCTGCTTAAAAAACTAACCCCTGAACACTACCCCTCTGAGCTCCCCACAACCTCCTTCCTCAAACTACAGGACATCTCCAAGTTGCCTCTACCTCCTCCAAAACTATGGGTGGCTCAAACCCTTCCTGATCCAGCTTTGAAGAATGCAGTCTAATATGCACTGCCCTAGGCAGTATCAACACATCCTCCCATACCAATGAACCCAATAACTCAGAGCCACGAAATGCCCGCAATACATCCAAACACTAAATGTACACCACAACACATACTCATCAAAACATCCACACACCTTACCCAAACCCCTTAGCAACATCCTTTAAATACCATTTGTAACCAGCCATCTCCTATCTATGCCACCATCTTCAACTCTAGCTCACCCTTTTAACACTCTACTCACCACCCATGACCTAGTGAAATCCTCTAATCTGACCAACCGAGTAAATGCAGCAATGGCTGCTAAGGCCACCCTCACCATTCACACTGCCCTTCCTTGCCCCTTCAACATGGCTAGATAATGCAACAACAAACTCTCAGACCACACACAGTCTTCATCCGGTAACTGCCTCAAACATTTGTCAAAATCAAGCAATGCCCTACCATAAGCTCGTCTCGTATATGCCGCCCATGATTGTTGCACCAACCTGCCAATTGCTATTGCCCAATCTGCCAAATGCTGAGTGGGATGACTGATGCATGCAAAGCCAGTTTTGGGGCCATCTACCAGAACCTGCAAAACTGAAAATGAGACAAACTACCAGCTATCTCATTCAAAACCCCTGACAAATGTAACCCTGTAAAAGAAAAGTTAATCATCAAGCTTTGCAACACCAATTTCCTAAGAACAAGTAACAAATGAGGGGATTTTGACATCTTCACCAGTAGCACTTTCACCATTGCAGAATTCTCTGAATGGAAAACCACCCTCCTCCCTTTCAAACGATCCTGCCATACTACAGAAGCCGCCCAAATTGGCATCAACTCCAAAAAGACAACATCCCGTTTCCACTCCTCTGACCAGTGCTCTGGCCATGAAACAGCAAACCAATGACTCGCAAAGTAAGCAACCATTCCCAACCCCCAGCGACTTCCCATACTCTGGAATAAACTACCTATCTATATCAAACAAAGCTCCTCATTAGCATTATTCAAGAAAAATCTTGATGATTGGATGGGAAATAGGAAATTCACCCCGAGGATCACCTCTGTGGCTCTGCTCGACAGTGGCACAGGAAAATAATTTTCTTGGGTGGCAAAAGCCAGGGAACCTTTTTGGCTGGGCTTGTATAGGCCCCAGGGCTGGTAGCCTAGTACCTACCTGTGTGAACCTGTGAACCTGTGCATCAGTGAACAACTGCAGTTCTCCTTGTGCAACCCAATCCAATTGCCAAAATGAATCCGATTGAACTGTTTTTTTTATATTTTTATTAGTTTTAAAACTTTCCGATTAAATCTGATTAAACTGTTGTAAAAATGTCATCCACAAATCTAAATCCTCTTGTGCTAACTTACTGACCCATACTCTGTGGTGCTTACTCTTACTTCCTTTCAACAGAAATGCCACAGACTGGCAAAAGGTCCACCCAGGATGCACCGACCTGCACACAAAATTCAACAAACCCAACAATTCCATAACATCCCTCACCTGAACCTTAGGTCTAGACTTCACCCAACAGATTTTCTCCCACAGCCAAACCATATTTTCCTTTGGCAAACAAAACAGACCCTGTCCTGCATCTAAAGTCAAACCCAGAAAAACCAAAGCCTTCACCGGGCCCTCCAACTTATGCTTAGGCAAAGGTACCCCCAAGGCCTCACACATCCCCATAAACTCTTGCATAGCTACGTGCACCCCATGTCTGCCTTTCCCCACCAACAAGAAGTCATCTAAATAGTGCACAGCTTGCTGATCTTCCACCCTCTGCTGCCATATCCATTGCAGCGCTGAGCTAAACTTCTCAAAAGTAGCACATGCCACTGCACACCCCATAGGCATGGCAGTGTCAAAATAAAAGTTGTCCCCTACCACCATGCTCAATAATGGTCAATGCTCCTCCCTCACCAGTAGTAAATGAAAGGCTGACTCAGTATCTACTTTAACTAACCAGAGGTCCTCAAAACTCCTAATAACCCGAACTGCATCATCCAGAGATTAATACATTACTCTAACCTCTTCACTGGGAAAGAAATCATTCACTGACTCACCCGCAGGGTACGACAAATGGTGAATTAAGTGAAATTCACCCTGCTTCTTCTTTGGAACCAAGCCTAATGGTCACACCTTAAAATTAGGGAATGGAGGATAACAGAAAGGACCCAACACCCTTCCTGCCTGACACTCCTTGTCAATCAACTCTTGCAAAATCATCTCCCTCCCCTTGACAGACCTCAAATTTCTCCTCACTCTCCTGTCCCCCACCAGTGCAGACTTAATTGAAAACCCCCTAGAAAAAAACATTAATTCCCCCACTAACACTGGCAGCAGATACTGCAACAATATGTCCCTCAATACATCAGCCTTAATAGGTGAATGGGTCCACAAATCTTCTACCTCCCTGAAAGGACCCCCTCCTTTGACTCCAAAAATTAGACCGACCATGCCCACCTAGCAATGCTAAGTGAGAACTAGTCCAACCTCTCGGACCACCAAAGTGCGATGCCTGACCCCCAAATTGACCCCCACCACCCCACACTGCGTGAATGCATGTGCACCCATACACTTTGAGCAAATATGAGCAAATCTGCAGCCCACCTAGGAACAATTGCCGGCATTAAAAGCCCAACATATCCCTGCACCTTCCTCAGATGGCTGAGACAATCTACTACCTCCTCCACTGGTATCCATCATGGTAGACAGCCAAATGTCTGGATGTCTGACCTCCCCATGCATAGATTTATCCACCGCCATATGCTTGCGAAACTTCTGGTCATACCATAACCATGCATAACTGGGACTTAACCTCTGTGTTTCCCTTATAATCAAAAAATAAGCCAAAAGAGAAAGGGCCAACAAAGTCTCCCTTTTCAAACACACTGCCATGTAGTAAATGAAAGCTAGGACCCAATTATCCCATGTCTTATGCCAGAACCTCCCTACTCTTTTGCAACCTATCGCCGCCAATGCAGCCAAATGGTCCTTCCCATTAGCCATCTTCACTTCAGTCAAACATTGAACCCTGTCTGCATCAATCAATTAAAAAATGTCGACAAATTCCCCTTTCCAAATCTTCTCCTTCACTATCAGAGATATGTGCAGGGTCAATAAAATGGGAGCCCCTTCCTGCCATAGCGCCTGTGTTGCCAACCAATCCCCCAGCCGTGATCCACATCAAGCCCTAGCTCCTGATCTAACAATGACAGGGTATCCTCAAAAACCCCTCAACACTCAGCTAAAGCATCCAAACCTTGCCCAGTAGCTCACCTTGGACACCCTCATTGCCCCCTGCCTCGCCACCTGCACCTGCTCCTGCCTCCTCACCCCCCCAGGCTTAATGAATTATTACCTGCAGCTGATAAAGGGGCCATCATCACCTCTATTGCCATCTCCGCCGATGCTGTCTGCCTGGCTCTCCTCACCCTCAATGTCCAGGTTGCAGTCATCTGCCGTTTCTTATGAGTGGTCACACCCTGTGTACTAGTTGATGGTACTTTGGCAGGAATGTCCTTGAACAAATCTTCAGCCTGTGCCATAATACTGGCCCATCTCTGTCTCAAAGCCTCAGCCATGATCACCTAGAAAGAAACACAAATGTTAGATGTCACATAGTAAAAAAAAAAAAAAAAAAAACCTGCAGGGATAGAATCCAGGACCCAACCCACATAGTCCAACATCATACCACTAAGCCATCTGGTATGAAAACCAGAGCCCATCTACAGCATAGCTAGCAACACCATGCGGTCCTCTGAGATCATGTCAAATCTCCACAAGGCAACATAATTCCATGCCAAACCATCATGGCAAGACACCCCAGCAACAGCACCGAAGCAAAAGATAAATCAGCATGCCTCCAATATGCACTGAAAGTTAGTCCCTTCTGAATGTCTATACTTCCGAAGAACAAATTAGCGTAAAACTGGCTGACATCCCCTGCTCTGCACAAACATATCTGTGCTGGATAGAACAACATGCCTTACCCCCATTACATCAATAGCAACTCATTTGACCGCAGTGTTCCATTAACAGTGAAAAAACAGATCCTACCTCCTCACGGCCAGACCAGAATGACACCCCACCCGCAGCAGAGGAGCTGGGACTATACCACGCACCACTAACGAACATGTTTCCTTCAACAATCCAAAGGAAACTACAAAATTACAACTACTTAACATGTACTTATTAACAGAGTAAAGATCTTCTTTTTTTTTATTTTACTCCTTACAGGTCCCACGCGATAACACTGCCCATGCGAACCAGCCGTCAATGGCCCCATCAGCCCATGACTCACCACTAACTTTATTGACCTCAGAAAGAGCTGCAGTACTACAGGCAGCTGATATTGTTATATGCATTCTCTCATCAACTTGAATATTTTAACTCAACACTAACCACCGACACCAAACCGCTTAACATGGAAAAGAAAGTGCCACAGCAATTCTGATAAGAAAATTAACAACTTAATACTACAAGAGACCGGCACTCACTACCTACCCCAGTCAAGTGAAAAACTCCTCAACCAACAGGCGCCACCACAACACCATCAACACCAGAGTCCAAGGCCACATACCTCCCGCTGACACCACTCATACCGGGTACCCAGGGGTGATGAAATGGCTGCAACTTGCTGAACACCCAAGCTAACTACAAACCCACCAAGGTAAAGAAAACCAAAACCATTAAACTGTGACCACTCTATGACAAAGTACCTGTGCACCACTAGTACCACGCGGCTGAGACTAACTGCCTCATCCTTCCATTTTATCATTCAAGGTATAATCTAGTCCCAGCCCCACTGCAAAAAAAAAAAATAAATATATATATATATATATATATATATATATATATATATATATATATATATATATATATAAAGCCACATGTATACCCCACCATATAGCATAGAAACTGTACTCACCTTAACCTCTTCTAACTACCCAAGGCCTACCTTACACACACTTCAGATCGTCTGGGATGTGGTCCTGCTTAACAAGACCACATCAAAAATTTGCTTACTCACTCTGGATTCCCTTTAAAAAAACCCAAACCTCTATCAGTCAACACTACCTCACTTCCCCTCAGCTCCCAACTCACTTACCCCTTTCTTAACCTCTTCTTAGTCACACCACAATAACCTAGCACACTACCACCCAATCTCCCCATCCCACACTAAACAGTCCCGTGAAAAATTCGTCTGTGCCAAACTTCACTTCTCAGATCTCATCTCATGAAAATTGAATTTCTTTTGTTTGAAAACTAAAAATCAGGATTACTGCTGATCAGTTACTAATCTTCACTAGCATATGCTATGTGCGAAACATTCAAATGCACATACAATTTCAGATAAAAAATGTTGTCTGCAGGAGTGTTAAATATTCTTTAGAATTGCATTTTCCTATTCGTTAATCTTAAAAAGTTGTCTATAGTATTAGCCCTCATTGTGTTAGCAGTAAGAAGATTCAAAATGTTTTATATTATATTTGCACTTTATTAATTTTTTTATTTACAATGAATATAATTTATAAATGAATATAATTTGCCAGCTATTGTATTGCGCCAACCTCTTCACATCTGCATGTCCCCATATGTAATATTATCATTAGTGTCAAATCAAAACTCTTTTTTATACTCTTATAAGCCTTATGAAACAAGCTTTTTAAAATTTGACACCCCAGCTGCTTATTCTGCATTTTCTTTACAACTTCTAAAAATAATTAAAAGACATAAGAATGATATCAGGGCGTGACAGTATGGTTTTTTATCAGTATAAAAAACAGCAAAAAAAACACAAGTTCAGCGGTTCAGCTTGATATAATAATGGATAGTAACCTATAAATACATGCTAACCTTACCAGAGTAGTCCAATATCAGACTCTAGCTATACATTTCCCTTTTCAACCTAGCAGTGTCTGCTGATATACATTGCAACCCTGTCTCCAGCATTATCATCAGTATTAGTCATTTTGTTTTTTGTTTTTTGAGGCAAGACCAATGTGACTCTATCTAAGTATTTGATGATCCAATTGAAGATGCATCCATTGAAAATGATACATCTGAATTCTACATTTTACCATTTACCTGAAATAGTAGAATCCAGAACATCAAGGGGCATTCCAGCATCACATAGTCATCAGACACATAGTAGCAAAATATATTTTGTATTAATATATTTATTATTAACTTGCAACAACATATGTTTCTTAAAAACATTACAGTACCTTAATAGCGGCATGTTACCACTAGCACTATAATATTTCATCATCAGGCTGACATTTTACACACACACACACACACACACACACATATATATATATATATATATATCCCTATCAGTTCCTATCAGTTCATATGACCATATTTTGAAAATGTGTATACTAGGAGAATGGAGATCACGGTGTTTTATTGAAAAGATCGATTGATCGTGATAACCAAACCACAAGGATTTGGAAATTGATCCTTTTCTTCACTGTAATTTGGGACTGAGCGTGATTGTTTAGTTTTTTTTAGGAATTTTTTGTTTTGTTTTATTTTTGTTTTTTGATGTTTGAGCTTTTGTCTTTTTTTTTTATTGATGTTTGAGATCCTTGAGCTTTTTTAACCTCTTCTGGTATTGATATAGGATTATTGAAATATATATATATATATATATATTCTTATATATATATATGTATATATATATATATATATATATATATATATATATATATATATATATTGAAAATTGAAAAATCCCACAAGTCTGTTCATATTCAATTAAAACAGAAAAGAAAAAAAAAAAAATTAAATAGTTTATACACCCCAACACACCCACTGCTTAACTCACTCAAGGGCCAACTATAGCAGTACACAAGAGTGGTATGGTAATTATAAGATCACAAGGGCACGGAAAAGGTATCACAACTAATGCAATGGTAATTGATTTCAATCACTCTCAGTGTTAGAGATATAGAGTAAGATATAGTCACCATGAATTTGGCCTGATCCCATAGTTACAGATATAGATATAGATATAGTATATACTCTTAGATTAACCCTTACTATATCACCTACCTGATCCACCAGTTGGATATCAATGTACTCTCTCAATATACTCTCTTGCTGCAGAAAATCACCGTATCCTTCCTGGTCATTACACTTAACATCTGGAAACCAGGTGAGCGAACACTTTCAAAATATCACAACTTTACATATATGCAACCAGACCCAACACTATCAAACTACACATCTTCCATAATCCTATATTTTCAATGTATGACTCTGAAATTGGTCTGAATTTTATAAACCTCTTTCTACTTTAGTCACCATGTTTTTAGTGATTCAACTGACATAATACCTAACTGATTATGTTATTTAATTTATTTAATCATTCATGACTACCTGCAATATTATATTATTATTTTCATTATCACTTCAATATGATTATAAATCACATTAGAAATTATTAGATAAAATTATCACTTTCAAATAATGTAAAATCACTTTTAATTAAAAATGTTTACTCCTATTTTTTTATATTTAATGCAAGGTATTATGGAATATTTTCTATTATAGTTGATTAACTTCTTATAACATAAATTATTGATTAATATTTATACTTGCTAGGCAATATACTTTGGGTGGCACATTTGCTTTCCTTTTACCTTTTTTGTATTTGCTATAAAAAGACATACAACTAGAAACACTGAAAATTTAGCAAAACAAACACCTCTCAGACTAATTAGTTTTCCACAACCAATTAACGTCTTCCTACTATGTATCTCCTAACGGAAAATACCTGAGAATATACATTTTCAAAAGTTGTGTTTTAAGTTAATTTCACATTTTTTCATTTCAAGTTTAAGACAAATCAAACAAGTAAACTGACAAATAAAAGCCACCAAGAAAAATGACTTATGAACCAGTGAACAGGCAGAAAGGCAGTGAAGAGTGCCACACAAAGATGGAGAATACCAAGGTGAATGCAAGACTAGTTTTATTAATAATTAATAATTTATTAACTTTTTATCCTGGTGGTTCATTACCATGCAGCCAGCAACTGAGGATTTCAATACAGGAAAAGGCAGAGCAACACGGAGGTATGAACAAAATGGATGTTCTGGTTTTGACTCACTACATTATGGAGTACAAGAATGCTGCAATGAGTTTCTTTCCAGATCACAGGGTTGCTAACATTTTTAGTCCCAGAACCATCAGTTACCCACAAGGTCTTTTGCTAAAAGTTTTACAAATATGAAGTGCCTTAGAGGTGCGACCTCTAACACAGGTACTGTAATACATAACATGGACCAGGGTGGTTCAGTGGTTGGAATGCTAGTGAATGACTTTTCTTGTAATTTTACCAATGTGTAACATTTCTTAAGCTGGGCTAATACTTTTGATGGCACAAGCCTTTTTAATAACACAGTTGATAATGCCAGAGACTCTAGGAATGTGAATACTATCTATATGGACTCTTTGAAAGACGGTATTCAAACTGTAGAGGCAAACAGTTTAAACTGAAAAGTTTAAAGCCTGACAACATGTATTTGGAAGAGTGTATTAAGATGTAAATTGTGCCTCAGGGTTTATGCATAATTGAATACCCTAATGGTTTAGATTATGATACTGAAATGGTGAAAGATTTTAACAACTTATTTGATGTTTGGCCTTGAACTTATGTCTCTGATTATTAAGTATAACAAGTGTAAAATTGACAGTTTGCTAAGTGAAGCTGATGTTTTGAACAATGTTATTCGAAAATATTTGTTGTCTACTTTTCATAAGAATACTTATGAAATGTTTTTATAATAATTGATCGAAAATGTGATGATATTATTAAATGTAAGCAAAAGAAACTAGTTAGGGACTCTAGGCAGTATATGAACAAGTTGGCTTATCCACTTATAACTAGTTATCATAAAAATAAAGAAGGACATACTTCAGCTTTTTGTTCACACGATGCCCCGGATGTTAGTGTCAAACTTAATGTAGTAGGCAGACAAGCACCAACCAAGTTTTTACCATTGATGAACCGGTTTCTGATGCAACAGAATTTCCCCATTTAAATAGTCCAAATAGGCAAGAAAACATTGTTGAAAACAGTTCAGATTTTACAGTAGTCAAAGGGAAAGGAAAATCCCCAGGGAAGGCAAAGAGACAAACAAGTATTTAGCTATAGTAGTACAAGAAGATGGGGTGACATATAGCTTAAATGGGTACCATATGTACAACTACAGTAATGTAGAAATCACCCCTGAACACTTTTTTATTCTTGAAAAATGATTGAAATTTATTCCATTAGAAGTTTTAATATTTGTGACACACTTAGAGAACTTAAGTTATTCATCAGAAAAATGAACTTGGTGTCAATTTTTTGATGGATTGGAGAATGCACACAATTATGAGAGCAGTATTACATATAAAAAAAGTCTTTTTAACTCCCCAGTGCATCCAGACTTGCAGGTATATGAATCAGCTTGTATGACAGATATATAGAAAATCTGTATAGATAAGAATTTATACAAGTCTTATAATTTAATTTGTAAAGAAAAAGCAACCTTAGATCAGTTAGTTTGAAATGCAAACATCAGAATCATGAAGCCTGACAATGGAGGGGTGCTGTTTTAGTTGACACACTTGATTATTCTCTTCTCATGTTTCATTTACTGTGACACTACTACATACTCCTTGATTTTCAAGAAATAAATTAAAATTGCCTATCATAGAATTGACCTAATCCTTGAAGATTTATTAATGGATGGGATAATTTCTGCCAAAATATACACATTTTTAAAGGTAGACAAACTTCAGGTCCCTTCCATTATTGGGATTCCTAAGACTCATAAAAACATAATCAACCCACCTTTCAGGCCAGTAGTAGCAGCCAGTGGAGCAAAAACACACCCCATAGCTGTTAACCTTGACAAATCTCTGAAATTCATTATAAATATGAATACGTACATGGTAAGAGATTCTTGGGATTTTCTGGGGGGGGGGTGACCCCTGACATGATTACTGTGAGTGTAGGCTTTTTTACTGTTTATGTAGTTGATTTATTTTCCTGTATTCGATTTTTTTCTATCACAGCCTTCTCAACTTTGACTTACTTAAGGGTCATGATATATACCTTTTAGCTGACCTTATTGGAGTTGTCCTTGAAAATAATTTAACTTTTTATGAGGGGGGAAACATTTTGATAGAGTAAAGGTGTTGCAATGGGTGCTGTTTGCCCCCCTGTATATGCAAATCTAATTTACTAAGTTGGGAGAGAAAGTGTATTTTCAGTTTAACTTTCTGGTCATTCGTCAAGCTATATGTCAGATTTCTGGATGATATTTTTATTGTATGGGGTAGACCAGAGAATAAGATAAGCAAATTTATTGACTACATTAGTAACACCACCACATTTCAGAGGTTCACATATAACTGTAATAAGGATGCAATTAATTATTTAGACACTCAGATAAAAATATTCAAGGGAAAATTTAAGACTGGAGTCCACAGGAAACCAACATTAATAACTCATATTTGGCCTTTACTGGTGCACATCCTATCAAACAGAGACAAAAAAACATGGTGAAGAGGCAATGTATCTGGGCTACGAGAATGACATCCCATTATGGTGATGATTTGGAAGAAATTAAGTCTATTTCTGAGTTGTTCATTAAAAAAGGGTACCCCGGGGAGCTTGTGTATAACATTGGTCAAAAAGTAGTTGCAAGATGGGGGAATTAATAAAAGCCACTGCTGGGTGTATTCAGTACCCCCAAGGTTGAGCCCAGTAACTCAGATAGGAAGTTTCATGCAGCTATTGTTGTGGAGTTCAACTATGCTGCACCTGGAATTAAGGACATAATCAATAAAAGATGGATTATGTTAAGATTCAACCCAGATTTAGTTGGGGTCTTAGGGACTGACCCTAAGTTTGTTTTCAAAACAGGGTAGAACTTGAAGAAGATATATGAAGAGAACTTCTACAAGAAAAATAATGGTGGCACTAAAATGTGGCAACTGTGTCATTGTCATTTCATTCTTAAAAAAGAAAATATTATTTTAGCAAATACAGCTCATAGTAAGGTTATTTTCAGGAAGAGGGACTGTTGTAGTAAAATGATCATTTACTTAGCAACCTATAAGAAATGTGAATGTTTTTATATAAGAAAGACAGAAAAAAATTGAAGAAATGAATATATAAACATACTTACAGCATAAAAACTAAGAATATCAAAAATGCCCTGTATAAGCATTCATTACTCAAGGCTTCCCATGACAAGTTCATATTTGGTATTTTAGAGCAGGTTGACATGGACCCTAGGGTTGAGGATTGGGAGAATGTATTACAGTACAAATAATTATTGTAGCAATTCAGTTTAAATGCCTTTATTCACCCGGGGTTAAATGATTATGTTACCATGAAGCCTGCTTTGATGTGTAGGGCATCAAAGTTGTAAAACAATTCTCCCTATTCCCCCTTGTTTCAAAATTTCAAATTTACTGTTGCTTAGATATTTCTTCAAATACCTTGATTCATCTGTTCAAACAGAAAGTTAACAACAAATTAAAGGCTTTTACATTTTTTTCCTTTTAGATAGCACTCATTTTTAATAAATATTGTACATTGTGATTTTTAGGCAGTGGAACGCACTTGACTATACTTTTATTTATGAGTACACTTTTTCTTTAAGAGCAGATTTACACTTGTGATTTGATTTTAATAGATTGGTTAATTATTTTTAATTGGTGGCATTATTTAATATGGACATTGTGTATTGCAGCTTCATTCTGATGAAGTCCTGAGTGTAACAGGATGAAAGCGCTTAATCTTTATTTTCATTAATAAAACGGACTTTGCATTCAACTCAGTATCCTCTGCTTGTGTGTAGCATAACTCTTTGCCTTGCCACCTGTTTGATGGTTTATTAGTCATTTTTTGGTAGCTTTGCTTATTTATCAGTTTATTTCAAGTTTAATTGCTTCTTTCTTAGACAAAACCTGAAAGTCAGAAACAGAATTAATTTTCTTGCTTTCTAAAAAGGCTTTCTGTACATACATAAAGGAAATCTCTGATCAGAAATTGAAATATTTTTCCCCATTGTAGTTTTGTACTATGAGCTATTTTAATGCATTAGAATCACCATAACTGCCTCTTATTATATTTCAGATTTTTTCACAAAATAGCCATCATTTTGTCTGCCACATTAATGTACTCTAGTTTTTCTGCATGGAGGTCACTTTTATTCAAGATGTGCTAGACATAAAGAAATGTGTTTGTCTTTTTTTTAAATTCCATATAAATATAATGGCAATATTGTGAGTCATGGGCATCTTACACATCTTCTGCAACCTGACTATTTTATATTTTTTGCCTGAGTTACCATGATTTGTATTGTACTCAAAAATATTACCTCTGTTGATCATTTGTAAACCCTCAACAAAACAGATTAACAAAACTGCAGGTTTGTACACAGCTATCAATTTTTAGTCCTTTGTGAGTTGACTGACCCTCCTTTATACTATAAAGTGTCAAAAATTATGTCACTGTACTGCAGGGGCTGTTAACTAAGCACTTGTTTCAAAGAACTTTAAACATACATATAAACAACTTCTGCTATTTACTAGTCTCTGCAGTAGGAATAGGAGTGTTTTTGTCCTGAATGCTGTTGATGTGCACTGTATTTGCTTAAAGTATATTACTTTTACAGTCTCTGTCACAGTATCATTATTCTTACAACATAGCGCAGTCAGAATGGGTGCAACCTTCTGCTCTTCGGTATGTGCTATCAGAGTTTGGGAGACTGACTTATTTTGCCCCCCCCCCCCCCGAGACACAAATACCTTTGCGTATTATATTTTCTGCTTTTGTAGTTATATTGTTAATCTCTTAATTAAAACATACTAACACTTCCAATGTACTGTAATCCTTGATCAATATGAATCTAACAAGCAGATTGCTATTCAAAAAGATGTGGTCAGCTATGTGTTCCAGTGTAGTTTCTCTTCCTCTTCACAACAAAGGCAGCTTGGGAATGTTCTAGAAACATTACATATATTTTTATAGCAACAAATGTCATTAGTAAGCCTGAGGCCTGTCCATGTAACATTACAACAGTACCTGATAGGAAAAACTACAGAATTTCCTGTGTCTGTGGTATGCCATTCAGATAGAGACAAACTTGCCTGCCAAAACATGCTAGAGGTTAAGCATAAGAAAGTGGATGGGCATTCCCGCCCCTTGATTCAACGTGAAGGAAATGAAAGTTTTATAAAGTACAGAATGGTTCCTGACAAGCAAGCCATAGCTGAACCATACTGTGGGGTTAAAGGGCTTCCACTATGAGTGGATGAAAGTGAGTGCACCAAGGACAGGAAACCTCTGAAATGTATTTGCCAAAAAGACCTACCATAAAACTAATTTTTTTATTGTTTCTTGCATGGGGTTTGCCTGTCACACTGCACAGACATATACATACCAACTCCATGGTCACACTAACTCAAAAGAAGAGGGAAATTCTCCAGAAAGGTAATCACTGGAGGGACACTTTACCATCACTGATTTCCTGTGGAGGAACTCCTATTGTCAGTGAGTGGATCCTTGGCGACTGAAGCTTGAGTATTCATTGTTTGTCAGCCAGTATAGTAATGGGTGAAAAGAATTCTTAGGGTGAGATAAACTGCTAATGAAGACAGACTTTTCCTTTAAGGCATTAACATATAGTTATCAGTTGACAATGTTCTTAGGAAATATACCAATAGTATGGAAAAAAAACAGTTATAGCTCCTTTATTTAATCTAAAAATCCCATTAAAGACAAATAACATCTAACACTTGGCCAGTTTCTAAAATATAGCAATTTATAAAAAGCTTAGAAAAAATGTCTACTTAATCATTTTAAGAATATTAATAAAATATTCTCCTCAGATGTAAACAGTATAGGTTTAAAAAGTGTTTTTGTATTTTAACAGTTGCATTCAAGGAAGTTCAGAACACATTGATTTTTCCAAAAATTTAATAAAAACAACACAGAACATTTTCTACAGTGGATTCACAGGTTTTGTAATGTTTATATCTGCACTTATGAAACCATTGCATTTATCTTAAATTAAATGATTAAAACATGACCAGTCTTATTTGACCTAACTAAATAAATAAGTGTGCTCACTTCATCTGCCTTATTCAGTCATGTTCTTAGGTCAGAAGGGAATATTTATATTTTACTGACTTCTCCAAATGTGTATATTGCCTGTAATATATATATATATATATATATATATATATATATATATATATATATATATATATATATATATATATATATATATATATATATATATATATATATATATATATATATATATATATATATATGTATGTATATATATATATATATATATATATATATATATATATGTATATATATATATATATATATATATATATATATATATATATATATATTTTTTTTTTTCACGGTAATTACAAATAAGGTTACTTGGGCCAGACTACCTACTTGAATAACAATTCATAGGTTCATAGGTAGGTACTAGGCTATCGGCCCAAGGGCATAAGTATGCTTAGCCAACAAGGTTCCCTGGCTTACACCAACCTAAAAAATTAATTTCCTGTGGCCCTGTCGAGCAGAGCCAGAGAAGTGATTTGCTTGACATAGATGGGTAGCTTGTTGCAGAGTATAGGAAGTCTCTGGGACAGGAATCTATCCCTCCAGCATGTCCTGTTTATTGTGGCAACAAGGTTTAGGTCCCTAGACCATCTAGCTCAGAGGGATTGGGATTTCTTAAGGTGTAGCCTGTCCAACAGCTCTGTGTTTAACATAGCTTTATATGTTAGGCAGAGATCTCCTCAGAGTAGACGATATGCTACAGAGTAAATCTGGAGTTTTTTGAGGCGGTCAGTGTAGGGCATCTGTTTGAGGCCAGTAATCCTCTTTGTGAGGTACTTCTGTGGCCTTTCCAGCTGCTGCAGATGCTTGTGAGGTACATTCCAAAAGGAGCTTTGTACTCTATAATGGGTCTAATGAGTGCCGAGTACAGGGGAACAATGACCTCTTTTTTCCTGGATGAGAACTCTTTTGTGATGAGGTGTGCCACATAGAAGGATTTTCTGACTACTGTGATGATGTGCTTATCAAAGGAGAGACTACTGTCCACCTGGGTCCCAGGGTCTCTTATCACACATTCAGCATTAAGTAGACTGCAGTTTATGTGGTAGTTCATGGGTACAGAGTTTTTACCAAAGAGGATGACCATGCCTCTGACACCAGGCATCTGTCTCAGCAAGGCCCTTCTGTAGGGTGTCCCATCATTTGGGGACTCGACTATGGCTCCTAGTTTGTAGTCATCTGCAAACTTCATTAGCCAGAGACCTTCGGTGTTAGCTTGTACTTTAGAGAAGTAGATACCAAACAGGAGAGGTCCCACAACTGAACTCTGTGATACTCCACATGTTACTGGTTTGAAGTCAGATTTGGAGTCTGCAACTTTTACAGCGCGTGTTCTGTCAGTGAGCCAGTTGGCAACCCATCTTGTGACATAGGGATTTGTTCCTAGTTTAGCAAGTTTAGCTATAATTCCAGAATTGGGGATGGTGTTGAAAGCCTTGGTGAGGTCAAGATAGGCTGTGTGAACCACATTACCCTCGTCTACGGCTTTGGTGACTGCCTCAAAGAAATCAATCAGGTTCAGAAGGCATGATCTGCCTTTCACAAACCCGAACTTCATGGGGTCCAGAGTTTGGAGGTTACCATTGTCTTTGTATATGAGTTTCATGATGATACATTCCATGGCCTTGCAGACCAGGCTCGTCAGGCTAAAAGGGCGATAGTTCCCAGGATCAGTAGTGGCTCCCCCATTGTGGAGTGGGATAACTGTTGCAGTGCACCATTCAATGGGCACAAAGCCTGATGTGAGACTATGACTGAACGTGGTGCTTAGGTAGGGAGCCAGTTCGTTCTGAAGTTCATGTAAAACACAGCCTGGGATGTTGTCCGGTCCCATGGATGCTGTGTTTTTGGTTTTAGAGAGTGCAGCTTTTACCTGCATAGATGTGATTACAGTGACTCTGCATTCTTCCTGTATAGATATGGACCCGTTAGGGGGCGAGAGAGGGGTAAAGTTAGCACTGAACCTATCTGCCAGGATGTTGGCAATATCAGTTGGTTCTGTAATTTTCGTGCCATTGTGCTTTAACTCAAAGCAGATCTGGGTGTTGCCATTGAGATTCTTGACATAGCTATAGAATGCTTTGTGGTTGCCCTTAGAATTAGTGGCGATTTTGTTTTTGTAGCTAGCTTTGGAGGATCTTATAAGGGATCTCAGCTTCCTACTGAGGCTGACCATGGAGCTCCTTCACTCATGGGATTTTACTCTCTTTTGCAACAGTTTCTATCTTCTGTTGTAGAGTTTGTTTATGGTAGTGGACCACAAGATTGTCTTCCTTTTTTTGGAGGATAGCGTCTTGACTCTGTTTGGGATATCATGATCCATGCACTCATGTAAGTGCTTATAGAGTGCATTTGTGTAGGATTCAGCAGTCGTAACTGTATTGTCCATCTGCATGGGTGTCATGAAGTTCACCACTTCTGTCTTAAGAAGCATGAAGTTGGCTTTGGAGAAATTATTTACCATGGTTCCTTAATTGTGGGTGGGGGTGGGATGCAGATATCTAGGGTGATTAGCTTATGGTTGGATCTGATCAATGAGGAGTTGATTTCAGGTGTAGAACAATGGTCACTCATGTTGGTAATGACTAAGTCTAGGATATTGTTGCCCCTGGTGGGGGTGTGGATAAGTTGATCCAGGGCATGGGAATTTATGAATTCCAGAAAGCATTGAGCGAAGGAGTTGGTACATGAGTAGTTTTCCCAGTTAATGGTGGGGTAGTTGAAATCGCCCATTATTAGGGTGCTTGGTTGAACCCTAATATTTTCCAGTATATCAAGAAAAGAGGAGTGGGAATCCTGGGGCATGGTGGGGGATCTGTAGCAAGCCACAGTTTGGATTGCAGTTTTGCCCAGTTAGTTGCACTTGGATAACCTCAGATGCATTATGCTGCGCAACTAGCCTAGAGGTGTGGCTATCCTTAATGAATATGGACACACCTCTGCCTTTGGTGTTCTGGTCCAGGTTAGATGGCCAAAAAGTGTGGTATGAGTTATAGCCTGGTAAGGCAGGGATGCTCTCTAGAGCCTTGAACTAGGTCTCAGTCAATGCACAGATATCGATGTTCTCCATTTTTAGGAGTGCCTCAAGTGAGTGCATTTTGAGATTTAGACTTCTAACATTGAGTAGCATTACCCTCAGTTTTTGCTCACATATTCCTGTTACAGTGGTGAATTTGTCATTTGAACCTTGCCTAAAAAAGGAACTATTGGGGTGGCAAGGGCCTTAGCCAGTATCCAGAATCCCAGTGGCAACAGGTGCAGGCCATCTCTGGCATTGTGGTCTGTCAACCATGCCGTCCCAGGCAGACAGATACTGGATCCTCTTAGAATGACACCAGAAGCTTAGCCAATTGTTGAAGTCAATCATTTTGTCCTTGTACTGCGGTATCATTCTGGGCAATGGCAGGATGCTACTCAGGGCTAGGGTCATACCTGCCTGGGCTACAAAATCGGAGAGCTCTTCCATGTCTCTTTTCATGTAGTCCAGGGAGGTACATCTCAGGTCATTCACACCAACATGTACAATGACAGAGTTATATTTGTACTTGTTGTGGAGTGACCTGAGTGCATGGGCTATGTGGTGGATCCTGGCACTTGACAGGCAGCTGACCGTAACCTTCTCCTTGTTTAGCCTGGAGAGTGGGACATCAGTGTGCCTGACTATAGAGTCATCTATGACTTGTGTGTTGGGTACATTGGTTTGCCTTATGGGCTGTGGTTTATTGGCACACTGAGTCTGTGGGCTATGTATCATTTGGGTTGTGTTGTGGGGGTGGAGGTTGCTTGCATTTCTGATTTGGAGGTCTCTGTTGCTTGAGCAGATTATTATTGAGAGCCTCTGTTTTTGGGTTTCTATGTGTGGATTTTGGTGGTGTAGGTTTAGTGGGACTATGTGATAAATGTGGTGTGGTGTAAGTGTTTACCTTCTCCTCTTGACTGTCAAATTCAGTCTTGAGAGACCTTTACCTCCATTTTGACTAGATAAGTGCATCTCTCACAGGTTGTGGTGTTGGGTGGTAGGAGGAGAGGGTTGTCTGTGTACATGAGGCAATTGCTACATTGCCTCAAGATGCCCAGATTCATCAGATTGACAGGAGAGAACACTGGGTGCTGACCCTTGGACATGCCTGAATAAAAAACTACTTTCCTGTAGACAAGTGAGGAAAGTGAGTATAAGAGCTGTTTTTCTCTAAGCAAGTGAGGAAAGTAAGTACAAAAACTATTTTCCTCTAGGTAAAGAGGAAGGTTGAGTGCTGTAGTAATTTGTAGCTTATTTAGTGCTAACAACAAGTTCTGAACAAGTGCTGAGCACGAATAAGCAAATTCAAGTGCTAAAACTAAGAATCTGTATCTGGATCTTGTGGTAGATAGGCTACCTAGTGCTTACCACTCCATCTGATAAGCTAGAATGCTTCCCTCCAACACAAAAGGCTTGGGGGCTCAGAAGCTTACAAACAGTCCTGGATACAGCAAATCTGTATCTGGACTAGACTAGTTACAGGAAAGGTGGGATACAAGTGCAAACACGGACTCAGTATGTACAATAAAATAACATTAAATTAAAATTAAAAATAAAAATAAATTAAATAATTATATTCAGAGAAGACAAAAAATTTCTACTCTTGTTATGGTCTAAATTCGCATAACATCATTAGTAATTGTTACACCCAGGGAGAGTATTTAATTCTTGCAAATAAGTCTATTTTACAATACAAAGTGGGGATTAAATACTCATGGCAAGGTCTCTAATGTCTGCATTAGAAAGAGGAGTGTTTTTTTTTGTCCTGAATGTTATTAATGCATGTTGTATTCGCTTAAAAGTATATTACCTTTACCATTTCCATCATGGTATCTTTAGCCTTACAGTGTAGCACAGTACAAAACAGGCTCTTGAATTTCTACTATAGCATTTTTTACTGCCAGACAAAAATGCCTCCATGTATAACATTTTCTACTTTTGTTGTTATATTCTTAATGTATTAATTGTAGCATACTAACACTTCTCCTATACCATAATCCTTGAGCAGGACAAATTCATATTTATTCTTTGTGTTGAGTGTAACACTTATTGTCTGTGTTGTGCATGAGTAGTAATTGTTGTAAAGATATACACTTATGGAAAAGAATAACTCCAACAAGCAGATCACTATCCAAAAAAGACAGTCAGATATGCGGGCCAGTGTAGTTTTGGTTCCTCTCCACAGCAAATACAGTGGAGAGAGTTCTAGAAACACTCTGCACATTTTGTATAGAAACAGTTGACATTAGCAAGCCAAAGTAATTCTATTTAACATTCTAACAGTGCCTGACAGGAAAAAATACAACGTCCCTGTCTCTATGTTATGCCTACGGGCAAAGACAAGTTCCTCTGCTAAAGCACGCCAGAGGTTAAGCATAAAAAAGTGGATTGGTTGACATTCCTTCCTTATGATTCTAGGATTCCCCACAAGAGGGGGAAATATAAAAAAAAATATATAAAAATATAAAAAAGAAACTGGGTGATAGAAAAGCTAGGTGGCAGATCAGATTAAACGCTTCCGTACACCCAGGAATTAATGATAGTATTTCTATCAAACCTATTTTAAAAAATAATAATTAATGGGTATACTAGTTTTGATACATTTATTTATTTTTGCATCCATTTTTTTTTGGTTTTGATCATAAGACATTTTAGATATATTTATATGCCAGTTTTACCATATATATATTTTATGGGGGAGGGGGCATACATTAGTTTAATACATTGGAGGAATAAAAAGGACTGAAGTTATGTAATTGAATCGAATATGCCAAGGTATTTTATGCACTGAGCACGTTAAAAAGTTAATTGATAGACTATTAATGAACTGTAGTCTCTGATAGGCTTATGAATATATAAAATGTTGTTGGGAACAAAATCAACTGTTCTGATGAAGTCTATGAAGGAGTAGATGAAAGCGC
This sequence comes from Protopterus annectens, assembly GCF_019279795.1. Taxonomy (NCBI): domain Eukaryota; kingdom Metazoa; phylum Chordata; order Ceratodontiformes; family Protopteridae; genus Protopterus; species Protopterus annectens. The sequence continues at coordinate 261,471,839 of NC_056725.1, forward strand.
TTAACTTTTGTCTTGGATTTTGTATTGTGTCAACGTTTTATTTTTTTCAATAAATGGACTATCGTTTATATTTGGTGCCGTGCATAATTCCATGCAATAGCAGTGAACAGATTCTGGTTTGTGCTCCATTTCTTTTGATTCTAGGGCAAAGAAATGAACATTTTATAAAATATAGACTGTTTTTTGATAAGAAATCATAGCTAAACCATGGTGTATGGTGAAAAGAAGCCTTAGGGTGAGTTAAACTGCAAGTGAAGACAAACACACTAACATATATTTATAACCTAACAATATTAAAGGAAATATACCTGTCATGGAAAAAACATATTTTCTTTATTACAGGTATAAATCTTTCTAAAGACATGTGACATCTTACATTTGACCAGTTTCTAAACTATAGCAATTTGCAAAAAGCATAGAAAAATTACCTAATTATTTTCAGAATATTAATAAAATATTATTCACAGTAAGACGCTGTCCGGTTCGATTCACAGCTAGAGCATCTTCTGCGTGGAGACATGCGTGAATGGGCGTACCTTCGTTGAAGTTTGTGCATCAGGGCTGGTAACTCGGCACGTAAAAAGCAACTACCAATCATTAGCGGGCCGGAGTTCCGCTGTGGCGACCTCTAACTGGGAAAAGCCAAAAGACACAAACAAACATTAATAAAATATTCTCCTTGAGTGTAAATTGCATGAATTCAGAAATGGTTTTGCACTTTAACAGTCACATGCAGTGAAGTTCAGCAAACATTAAGATGTTAAAAGATTTTGCCAGATATTTAATAACAACCCAGAGCATTTTCTACACTTGATTCACAAATTTTGTAATGTTTATATTTGCACCTATGAAACCACAACATTTAGCTTGAATTAGATGAATAAAACGTGATCCACCTTACTTAAGTGTAACTATCTAAATATGTGTACCGATCTCAACTGCCTTATTCAGTCATATTCTCAGGTCAATAAGATATACTTATGTCTTACAGCAAATGTATATATTTCCTGTGATATTTTTTGTCCAAGTTCATTTCAAATAAGGTTATTTGGGCTAGACAACCTACCTGATTAATACATCACTATATACAATAAAATAACATGAAATTAAAATTAAAAATAAATAAAATAATTATATTCAAAAAAGAAGAAAATCATTCCACTCTTGTTATGGTCTACTGTTGCATAACATCATTACTAATGGTTAGACCAAAGAAAGGTATTTCATTTCTGCAAATAAGTCTCTGTTACAATAGTAAGTGGGGACTAACCTTGGGAATCATTAATAGTCATGTACACTTTGTGCTAGGCCTACATGATTTAGGAGTGTTAGCGCAATCAGCAACAGAGCTCATTGAATACGCATGCTGCTCATCTAGTGTGTATGTTTTTCAGCACCTTTTTCTTGGCCATCAGATGTGTTGGTTGCCATGAAAAGGTACAGGAAAGTTTGAGCACAAAAATGTAAACAAAAGTTAAACTTAATAAGCCAGCATGCTTGGATAACAAATTTAGGGCAAGCTGATTGAAAAAATAAGATGCAGGGGGAGTTAAAAGGGGTTAATGTGCACTGAATACAATGTGATTTCCCACAGAAACAAGTAAGAGTGGAGGGTATATTACCGTTAGGCATGCATTAGACAAATATGTGCTGATCTTCATGTAGATCTAAACAGTAATATAATAACACTCAAAATACACAAGTGACAAATGACAACACAGACCTGATGACATGTCGTTAGTTCAAGGTCTCTGGTTGTAAATAGCATGCATCTACTACATGATTATATTGGGCATGCCCAAAACAAATTACAGCAAACACTGCCATCACAGCAAACAAACAACACAAAGAGAAAAGAAAGCATCCTCACACAGGACCAATCACACTTCATGATAATTTTGCATTATGCCACACAGTAAGAATATTATGTAAGCCCTCATGTTCTATAAAACTCTACAGTCTGATGAAAAGAATGACAGTAATACATAAATGTTTCTGGGACAATTGTAATACTGAGCAATATTATTAGATAATAAGTAATGCTTGTGACCAATGGCATACTCAACATTTGCATCTTGCCAGACTTGAGCATGTGCCAGGACATACATCAGAAAGCTGTACTGTATATCAACCAATAAAGCCACAGAAATAGCCATGCTATTTGTATCACAAAGAATATCCATGAAGGGCTTACAGCACTTTCTTGCTGTAATGGCTGTGGATCCCTACCTTAGAGCATGAGTCCTTAAAAAGTGTTGCTTTGACCGTGCCATAAATACTTCGATTGCCTAAGCCACTCCTACCTCACACAGTTGTCTGACAGACAGATGTTACCAGATTCAAACCCCTGCCTGTCATACTACCCACTCTACAAAGCTGTGTATTGACAGTATCTGCCACAGGACACAGCAATGGAGATTGTCACAAATAACTACAATTAATGTGTGAAGTAAGAAATGATATTTGATAATAATTTGTACAATATTAATTTGTCAGAATGATGACAAGGAGCTAGCTATGTTAATGTTCACAAAACTATGAATAGTGCAATATCAGTGCTTCTTCATCAAGGAAGCTTTTTCCATTTTTGTGTATACATACTGTCTTACAATTGAAACACACTCTATCTGTGTAGATATGCTATACAAGTCAATACTAAATGCATGTGGCAGTATGTATGCCATGGCATTCGCAGAACCACTGTTTCACCACCATGAAATCACAACGTGTTTATAACTGTTTGTCCATGTGATGCCCACCACTGCTACGAATATGTAATAACCACCAATATGTTCATCTCCATGCTGGGCCAGTAATCAAGGAGCCTGAATCCTCACCACTGACACTAGAGGGGATGTGCACTTGGAATATAAATGGATACACTCAGTATTTCCAGATGCAGACCTGTCTGCATCAAGTACAATTTCCCTTAAGAGCACACAGGGAACACATTCAGCCTGGGGTCTGGATGTCTCTTTATCTGTCTCTCTCCATGTCCCCAATAAGACTCCAGACTGGTACAGCTGTACAGTTAGGTCCTCAGCTGTGTGCCCAAACCAAATCATCCAGCACCCTCTCTGTAAACACAGTGTTTCATGTCCCTGTCCCAAGTAGCTGACCTACACACTCTTTAAGATTTAATTTCCACACACACACACACACACACACACACACACACACACACACACACACACACACACACACACACACACCTGGGAAAGGCTGGCACAGATTACACACTTTACCCAGATTATAAAGTAGTTATTACTGCCACCAGTCAGTTCCTATAAGGCTCTTAAAAGGGTATCCAATTATAGAGTGTAATATTAATACTAATACAAATGGTAGTAGTTTACCAAGATGTTTCAGCCTTCTGGACTGGCCCACACAGTGTCACCAAATAAATATAAGCACTCTCAAAGGTCAAGTACTTTCTACAATGATCAGATAAAAATGACAGTTTTAAATATATTTAATAATAAATAATACAATTACATGAAAATAATGAATATATATTCACAGTAAACCACATAGTTCAGATCACAGTAAATATTGAAAAGAGCATTGATGGACAGACTCAGACAAATAAAGAAAAACAATATATGAATTAAACTTCACTATATTTCTGACTGAATCTAAGAGAATTTTACTATTCCCTAGTTAAGTTACTTACTACTGCAAGGCAAGATGCTTTGAGTGAGGGTCTTTCTAGTCTAGCTTCCCAAACAGAATACTCAGTCCTCAGATATTTATCTTTGTAATATCTAAAATATAATTAACAAGAGGGTTGGCAGAATGAACTCATCTGGTCACCTGACTCTAGGTTCCCACAGTATTCCCCCTTGAAGCTGAGACAGGAAGTTACCACAGATGGCCAAAATACACATTTAGATGTTTATGGCAGTATATGAGGCCTCCCATCTTTTCACTGAGCTAATGGAAAAAGGTCCTTCCCCAGACCCAGTGATTCTGGTCCTATTCATCACTGCCAGGTACCTTTTAAGAGATTAGCACCCCATTTACATTTCCCTTATTTTTCTTAAAGTTAACATCTGCTATGCCAGTATCGTATGTTATAGCAATAGCTGACAATGTTGGTGTGGTATATTGAAGATTTACCCACGGTTGGTGTGGTTTAACCATGAGGCCGAAGCCCGAGTGATTAAATAAAGCCAACCATAAGTAAATTTCAATATACTACAACCATGGAGTTGGTTATTGCTATTATACAATGACATTGTTTAAGAAAAAAATACTTATTTTTCTTAAATAATGTCTTTCTATAATGGCACATTACTGTTCTTCCGTGGCTGGTGGTATATTGCTGCCTTGCATTGATGTACTGCGCATGCATTTGGGACTTGTGCTCCAATGCTTACACAGTACATCAGGCCTGTGAAGAGGTAGCAATGGAGAAAGGAAGATCTCTGTTGTTTCTTCTTCTTTGTTATAATAAAAAAAAAAAAAAAAAAAAGAACTCATGAGACTTTTTATGTTAGGGAGAGTTGGGACAGACAAAATAAAAGGATAATCAGGTAAGTTTTTTAAGTTTTGTAGAACATTCCTGATTGTCCTTTTATTTCTGTCTGTGCCATCTCCCGAACGTAAAATGTCTTCCGTTTTCATTTTGTATTAATAAAAAAAAAGTAAAAAAACAAAAAAATTTGAGATATACTAATGGGGAAAAGTCCGGGCGACTGGACCTTTTCCCATTGGTATATTCTCAGATATACAACGGGCACGCTGGTTGGGCTCGCCAATCAGAGTGCTGGTTTCTGAATGCTAATAGCCAGTCATTGTATAATAAAACATATATATTTAGTTCAGCTACAATAATAAATGTACATTTCTCTTCATTTCAGCAGGGTGCACTGTTGATACATTTCAACATAGGCAAAGCTCACAAATACATTTTCAGCACATGCATCTGTACAAAATTAGTTTGATATATAAATGTCATACAGTTTTAATACATTTATAACACAAGCATCTTATATAAATCAGTTTGATATTCAATGTCATATAATTCTTTACAAAACTCCAGCTAGCTAGCTATGCTGTCACTTGCCCATATCATGGCAGTCCATTTTTTTTTTATAAAAACTGGATAACAATGTCTTGATGCAGTGTTGCTTGGGTAATGTCAGTACATTTACATAATGTTTCCCTTTGGTGGAAATGAACAGCAAACTATGTACATTCACTGACTAATGACATGTGTATGAATCACATGCACCACAGTGGAAGTCTTAACACAGCTGAGAGACTTCACCTATATGAAGCCATTACATTACATGATTGTTTTGCAAATAAAATTGTATGAGATAAAAACAATGGGGAAGGCCTCTCGCTCTGTAATTGTACACAGTATAACAGTCATGGATGTCATCCGTGCATAACAGTATAAGGACACACAATGTTTACAATCATTCAGCGTGGGCTTTGAACACCTGACTATGTAAGAACAGAAGCTACATGACATTGTGAAGAATTTAAACGTAGTGGTAGAAATCCTGCAACAACTGTGAGATATTTGGGTATTTGAATGCATTACATCCTGTTACTGCAGCAAGGAATATGTTCCTGTAATTTGTTTAAAAAATTGTTAATATTTCTCACATAAATTTCCATGATGCTATCTGTACCCAAATACATGTGATGCATAATGCTGTTGTCACTGTGACAATAAAATGACAATCATGCACAATGGGTAGATAATCATGGACACAGATTCAAACACATACCTAAGTAAGGCAACAATGCACTGTCTCATCTCCTCAGACCACAGTAGAAGGCTTAGTACTTCTCTTAGCAAAGCCAAGCTTTATCATACGGCATCATCAGTATCAAAAAAATGAGCAGATATTTTAGTAAAGGAATCCCCAGCTAAATATGTACACAGCAGGTAGCTGGGTGACAACCTTGTTACCTGTATCCAAATTCACAATCATACTGACACAACTGAGTCTAAGGAGTAATGCCTGGATTTGAACTAACTACCTACAATCATGAGGTACAGAACATTGCCTGACTAAAAGAGCCAAACGATATGTTGTATTACACCTGTGACAGTGCACATTTAAATGGGTGACATCATCATTCTTTAATAGGCTAATGTTTCTGCAAAAAAGGCAAGAAAGAGGTGGCAGAGCACAATAATGCTGCTCAGCTACTCATTATACATGCATTTGAAACCATTTTTACACAGCACTACAGACACGCACAGTAGTCAGTCAAAGCTGGATTTTAACACTTAGCTATCTAGTTACACAGACTGGAGTGTACAGTATCAACAGCCACCACCACATGAAAAGTCACATTACAATTCAGAGATAATACAGTTTAGAAAGCATGATGTAATCATTGTGTTTCCAAAATTGGGTTTTGCCTGGAGATACTAGCAATTTATAGGGTAACCCTCTACCAGTAGAAACATGTCTCCTAAATGGAAGTATAAATAAGGGATGTGGTCACAGAGCTAATTGTACATCACAGTACACACAGTTACACTGTTTAAGCTACATTGGATTCAAACCCCCTACCTAGTTATAGAGCCTACAGAAAACAGTGTTAACTACAAATGTCACAGGATAAGTCTTACTTTTAAGGTTAGACAATGCACTTATGAAAGGATGACCTCATGTGTTGCAAAGAAAATGTTTGTGGTAAAAGTGTGATAAGGTGATGGGGGAGCCCTGTCCAAGTGTAAATGCTTCTTCTAGGTGGAAGTAGATACAGCACATCTATTGAGGAAGCTATACCTACCTGACATTTAAGCCACACAAGCAAGCTCACCACTGTTGGGATTCCAAGATGGCAGATAGACTATAAACACACTCTCTCTGCAGCTCCACGCCTTTCCTTTTAAAACTACAATTATAACCATTACTGGACAGACAAAATTGACTCCAAATCTGCTGCAAGCAAATCTGAAGCAATTCTAAGGCTTAGGAAGGAAGCGTGAGCAAATTTGAGTGTAATTCTAATCCAAAAAAAAAACAGGTCTACTGGAAGCAAGTCTGCAGCTCAGAACACATGTATCCAGGCCTCTAACTTCGTACTTGAAGAACTCTGCTCAACTAAAGATCACTCTGAAATGGCTAACATTTCCAAGCAAATGGACTCTCAAATAACAAAATCAAAATTCTCACAAATAACTTCACCAGAGAAAGAAGTGATTGCAAAAAGGCAGAAAAGATTGAAACAGCAAGACACTCCTAAATCAAACAATAAACCTAAGACTGAGACAGCATACAATATAGAGGAGCTGAAAACAGCCCTTCTTCCAATCAAGACTGCAATCCAAAACTTCTCTGACCAGCTATCAAGCTTTGGCACCACTCAACTATATTGCTTCAAGACTGGATTTAACTGAGGCTATGTCAGGAGCAAACAAAATGAAGACACAAGAACTACAGAAACAATTAAAGGCTAAGGATGCAGATATTAAAGAAATAAATCAAACGTTAATTGATCTTGAAGCACAGAGCAGAAGGAACAATGTACTTATAAGAGGAGTTCCTGAGGTGTATGATCAGACAAAGCTACAAGATGCACTTAAACAGATATTCTGTACCCTCCTGGATGACAAAAATCTTGTTAAAGAAATAGTAATAGAGAGAGCCCATAGAGCGCTCTATAAATCTCAAAATACTGACAACCCTAGGAAACATTATTTCAAGCTGCTGAATTATTACCATGTTCATAAAATAATGGATGGAGCCAAATCCAAGGCATCGATCATGTGGAATGGCTATAAGATTACATTTGCACAAGATCTTCCACTTCAAATAAAACTTAAAAGACAAATGCTGTCTCCTTACTGTGCTTTCCTGATTCACAAAAACATCAAATTCTAAATGAAATACCCCAATACTTTGTGATTTCCATATAAAGAAAATAAATACAGTATAATCTCAACTAGTGAAGCCAAAACAGCTTTTATAAGAGCCTTTAATGAACTGCCACAGTTAACCTAAATGTGTTGACTCATGGCATGCTCTAATACAGTCTCTTCAGCAACTTGCAATTCCTTTGGTTGTTATGACACTTGTGAGTTGGCTGTTATAAATATTGAAAGAAAAATTAACATCCTTGACAGGGAAAAATAAACAGCAGCAGATATCTAGGTGCCTGAGGTGTTTTAGTCCTGTTTTGAAAATCTAGTCATCCAGAAATACAGGGATTTCTCATTAAGAAGCTGCAAAAGGAAAAAAAGGGGAGGGCTGCACTGCACAAGTTTATTTTCCCTTCAGGACTGAATTGGCAGCAACACCACCTTCCTTGTTTACTTCCTCCTTCGTTAAGACTCAGCATTCATACGGAAAGTGGTCACTGGTAAACCGGTCAGTTGCAGTTCTGAATTAAATCAAACACAGAATAGCTCCTGTGCAGAATTAAACTGAACTATGATAAGCTGAAAACCAAACTCTACCATTCTGATCGGCTGTTGATGAGATGTACTGAAACAAGAGACTTTGTTTCTTCCTCCAGGTTCAGTACGCACTGCATTTTGTTTAAACCTACAGTTTGCCATTTCAGTGCCTTGCTTGGTCGCACTAAACAGACTAATCCTGACTTGTCTGTAACAACCAGAAATTCTATCAACTGTTTATACAAATAACTGAAATGCTCTGCCATAAGATTTAAATACAGTCAGGTACAGTGTTAACATTCATGGACTATCCCTCCTATGACTGTACAGGCAATGTTGTGGAGACAGCATCGAACACATATTATATTCATTTTCTTTTTCTTTTTTTTGAACAGCTGTATACTAACATAATCTTAGGCATTACTCAGCCAACTAGAGTAATCAATAATAGATTACCTAATACCTTTGGGCTGTTTAGATATTGATTTATAAAAATATGGAAAATAATGTTGGTTCCAGTATGGTTATACACAATTTTACTGCTATTCCCAGATTCCTGAATGGTCATGATAACTTAATGAACACCTCTTTAAGCATAACTTGTGTGTGACACTCATCCTTTTAAAATATCTGCATTAAGCTGTTTTTTCATGTTTAATACTCATGTTACTTGTGAGCTGATTTTGATGTTGCACTATGTTTTACTATGCCAGGTTATTAACAGTTATAATTGGAGCGATGATGTAGAGCTTTGTGCTGATAGCTACTATCACATCTTGTGATTTGAACTTTGTGAACACTATTACTATCACATCTTGTGATTTGAACTTTGTGAACACTATTATTGTATTATTCACACTTGAAACTTGATCTTCTCATTATGGTTATACTATGTATGAAGATAATTTCTGCTGTTAAAGAACTACAACAACTTTTCAGTGTTATTCTCTCCTTAGGTCAATTGTTTTTAGGGTTAGGCTTGGAGATGGTTTTGGAGATTGATGATGCTAAGATGACAGATATGGACATGTCTCTACTACAGATTACTTACATACTTTCTTAAGAAAGAGTTAAAATCCAAATAGATTATTATTTATTGTGAACAAATAATGTGGTCTATAGATTCTTGGAACATTAGAGGCCTACAGGAAACTAAGAAAAAAAGGCTACTTATGCACTTAATCTTTAAGTATGATGCTAATGTCATTTTTTCCAAGAAACACTTTTAATGAATGGTGACTGGGATAGCAACAGGAAGAAGAAATGCATAAATTCAATAATAGCTTTGGGCAGTTGTACCAACTCAAAAGGCATGGCTATTATTATCAAAGCCTCTTTTAAAAAGCATATTTTAGACTTTGGTCAGGATGAAGAGGGTAAATGGTGCTGGTTACCTGTCTAAATGCCCCTCTCACTAGACCCTTTTTATTTCTGAACCTATATGGCACCTTTACTAAACAACAAGATTTTATTATTGAGATATACATTCTCTTAAAAAATATTCCCAGAGCATGAATATATATTTAGGAGACTGGAATTTGATGCAAGACCCTATAATAGACAGAACAAATAATAAAAACCCTCGAGACCTTCAAGCTATTTTAGCATTAGAGAAACTCGTTACAGAATTTTCACTAATACATCCCTACAACCTCAAAATGGTACTAATCCTAAGATAAATTACACATATTACTCAACTTGCTACAAATCATGGTCTAGAATAGACGTCTTTCTAATCTCAGATTCCTTTCTAAAATTACAGATTAATTATAGTGCTGAACCTAGATTTCTCTTGGATCATTCTAGAATAACCCTCAAAATAAAATGGTAAAAAATTAACCAAGATAACATTAAATGTTTTGTTTGGTCACTAAACCCCAACCTTTTGTTAAAACAGGACATCAGACAGGATGCTGTCTAGATGACTTAGAGAATAACTTTTTAGACATCAATATACCCTTTGATATAAAATGGGCTGCAATGAAAGTGGGGATAAGTGGGATTTTAATTCACAAAGCATCCTATTATAAAAATAATTAAGGATAAAAAGATGAAACTACATTCTGAAATTAAAGAAATTGAGCAAAAACTCCAACATAACTTTAACCTAGAACTGGAAAATAATCTGCTGAAATTATAAAAGATTTATATATGGTGCATAGTCAAAACTATTCTTTTACAGAAATGAAACTTCTCACTATTGCAGACCTGGCACAAAACCATCCAAATTATTAGCAAAGCTAATAAATGCACACCAATCAACTCCCAATATAACCAAAATAACATATAACAACAAAACAGCAAATACAGATCAGGAAATAATGGATATTTTGTAGAAATTTATACAAAACTATATGGACCGCAGAAACAAACCTCAGTAGAACACTGTAAAAGTTTGCTTAACAACATAAAATTTACAACAATTGAAAATCATCAAGTGGTGAGGTCATGCTAAAAGCACCCCTCTGAACTGAAAAAAATTACAAATGTAATTAAGAAGCTAAAGTTAAATAAATCTCCTGGGCCTGATGGATTCACCTCTAATTTTTACAGTACCTTTGCATTCAAACTCTCACCCATTCTCCTGAAATTATATAATTTTATTACTAAAGGGGGCTTAACTGACATCTACCTTAATAACTCTAAGACTATCTTCACTCCAAAACCTAATTCTGATAATAAGAACCCCATGAACTACAGGCCAATTGCTCTTATAAATACAGATATACAAATTATGACTACAAATTTGGCCAACAGATTCAAAACAATACTATTCAACATTATATCATCTGAACAATCTGGTTTCATGATGGGCAAGCAAACACAGGACAATACTCTCACTCTAGATGCGGCTATTCAACTACTGAGGAAAGACATACATCCCAGATATGCTCTCACCTTGGATGCAACTAAAGCATTTGATAGAGTAAACTTAGGTTTTCTATACTTAACACTGTCATATTACAATATCCCTGAAGAATTCATTGAACTAATTAAAACACTTTACAACTCCTCCACCACGATACTTTCCTTGAACAAGACACAGTCTAACCCAATAAAAATAATTAATGGTGCTAGACAAGGCTGCCCCCCATCACTCTATCTCTTTAACCTCTATACTGAACCCTTATTTCTATATATAAAATAAAGAACATTCTATCATATTCCAGAGATTTTGCATAATAATCTAACCTTAACAGCATATGCAGATGACATAAATATATACTTTCAGCTACCAAATATGGCCAGAAACAAAATCCTAAATGCTATTGAGAATTTTTCTAAAGTGTCAAATTAAGAAATCAATACCTTGAAATCCTTTATATTCCCACTTAACCCCCTGAGTCATAATATGGCCTATTTTTCACACACTTCTATTAAAACAAGCTACTCACTTAAGTACTTAGGGGTAAACTTTGAGCATAATAATAAATCAAATATACAAAATAACCTTCTAAAAAATGGACAGCTATAAAGCTACATCTGCAGAGATGGGAAAACATGAATTTCCCACAATTATCTAAAATTCCAATAGTTAAAATGAATATTCTTCCAAAACGTCTATACAAGCTCAATGCCACTAATATTCCAATTTGTAAATTGTTTTTCAAAAAAAGTAAATATTGACCTATCCAAATTTATTTGGTATCCAAAAACAATCAGAATTAGTTATACAAAATTAATACTGTAAACCAATAAAGGAGAAATGGAGTTACCAGATTTTGAACTGTACTATAAAATAATATGTTCCAACAGAATTATCCAGATTGCTGAATATAACCCACTGAGCAATGATTGGTTCCCACTGTGGGTTAAATTATGGCACAGTCACATTAAAGAATACAGACTTAACCCCAAAGCCCTCCCCTTCATGGACACTTCAAACTGAAAAAAAAAGTACATAACTTACTTAATCATAAAATTCTCATGTTCCAAGAACCTTTTGAATTTCTAAGCCTTTCACATATTCTAAAGCTATTACAACCAGTTCATTTAATCCCTAACTTAACAATAGGGACTAAGATGTTAAACCTAGCCCAATATCAATTAATCAAAAACTTCATCATTTAAGACTTCTACAAACTTAAAAATAAAACCACCAACGAAATCAGAGAAAACCTCAACTTAAGTAAAAAATATATTATTATTATTATTATTAGACAAATCATGGAACTCATTGCAACTTTCAAAAACATATCCAAAGATGTGCAAGCAGATGTTAATACTTCCTTAACAATTCTGAGAAGTCTATTGTATAAAAAGAAAATGCTTTCTACTGTGTACAAATTAATTACAATAATAAAATATCAAGCCTGTACCCTATTCTCTAAATATTGGAATGGAATAAACAATAAAATTACAATGGAACAAGTTTTACATGCTATAGAAAATACTGTTAAAGTATCTCCTTTTAGAAATCTACTATATACACAATTAATGATCAATAATAAAGCTTATTTCACACCAATTAGACTGAACAAATTTAACTCAAACTCTTCCCCTTCCTGTCTTTTCTGCCCAAAGACGCATGCAGACCTACTTCACATACTTTGGTATTGCAAATTTGCTCAAAATCTATGGGGTTCTTTAAGAGTCAAGCTAGAAAAGATGGGATATGGGAAAAGTACTATTTCATGGGAGTTTGCAATCCTTCACATTACCACACACAGAATACCCAATCAGAAATTCCACATTCTTATCACTCTTTTCATGTTAATAAAACTTTATATCACTCAAAACTGGTTAGATAGGTCCAAATTAGCATGGGAGGGATACAGAAACATGGCACTCAAATGCATCATCTTCCATAAACAGATAACAAGAAATAGTAAAAAACCTTCCTACTACTAGAAGTTTGGGGTTTTCTCATTGACCGCATTCTTAAGGAATAATACTCTTGTAGATATTACAGACATTAGCTTATAATAATCACTACCTTCTGTCCCCGAATATGTAATAATAAAATAAGCAGGGTAAATTCTGCAGTTTTGAATTAACTGTATAGAACATATGAAATACTAAAACTCCCTGCTCTACGAGATTTCTCATTGTAGCAGTTGTAAATCTTGCATATAGTTGTGGGTTAACTAAAGGTCAAAAATCTTTATATCAAGTCATACTACTATTTTTTTTAAATGCAAAGCTATCAACAGTACTGTTGCTTATGTGCCACTTCCTTGTTTATTGTAACCTTGCTGGTAAATTATCTATATGGTCTTATTTCCAATATGGTTGTAGTCTTTGTTTGTATGTACCCACTTTGTAGATTGGACTGTTCTAAATTTGTTGGTGAATTATCTCTGAAATAAATAAAACAGATTTCTGAAAAAAAATCACCAATGTCAGATTCAAATCACCTGCCCAACTAATTGTACAATCTAAAGTACACACTAGGAATTGCAAGTGTCACAGGAAAAGTCTGACTTTTAAGGGGAGAGATTAGACTTTTGATAGAATGACCTCATCACTGCATTGCAGAGAAGATGCTGGTGTTAAAAGTGAGAAAACGTGCAGAGGGAGTTGGTCCAAAGTTAAATTTGTCTCCTTAGTGGAAATGGATGCACCACATCTGTTGCTGAAGCTTTATTTACCTGGCATGAGAACCACACACACACACACACACACACACACACACACACACACACACACACACAAACACACACATGCACCACTGTCAGATTTGAACCACTTACCTTACTAGATACACAATTTAGAGTACATGGTATGAATCACAGGAACCATTGGAGAAGTCTGACTTTAAAGATCTGAAAATGCACATTTGTAAGTATTAAGACGTCATTGTTTTGAAGAACAGCTAGTGAACATCATAGGTTTTAGGTTAGATGCCTGTGTCTGGACAGGCTGATGTAACAGCACTGCGCTTGTTCCATATAAGTACATACTTCTCTTATAACATCTGTATACTGTCATTCATTTACATTGCATTATCATGAGTGATAAGTACCAGTTTCACAGTATGGTTTTTCAATGACAAGCACAATTGTAAAACAGTGGATTGTCAAGCATGCAGTCATGACATTTCATTCCAAGATGATTGCAAATAATAACAAATTTATTGTGTCACTGTCAATTGGCTCATACTTAGACAATGTGCATTGACATAACAAACTGACTGCTCCAAAATATGACAGTGCTCTTCTGAATAGCACTGATGGATTATGAGTGAAAAGGTTACACACCATTCTAGCAAAGATGCAACTGCTGTAACTGTTGGAGTGCAGACATACATTAACTCATTATCACCTACATGATGTAGAATGTCAGACCTCTAGCAAACTACATACAACTTGCATTCCTGAGTGTTTTCTGAAAAAAATAAACTTAAAAAGCATAAGATAAGCAAACAAAATTATTTTGTAAATAATAAAAGCTATTACAACTTTACACATAACATTATTATCATTAAGATGTACTCTTTACAGTGATAAAAGGATTGATGCAAAAGCCACAAATTAAAGCTAAATTTAAAAAAATGCTTTATTATTCTATTTGGGATAGCTGACATCTCTGCTAATTACATTATATCTAGCACCCCCCCCAAGTGTAGACCAAGTGGCATGTGATCTGGGTACTCATGTTGATAGCATTCTGAACTTTGACCACCATGTGTCCACAGTAGTAAGGAAATACTTCTATGTGGCACATCTTATAAGTAAAGACATTATATCTAGATCTAAGGATGTTATGATTCCATTATACTCGGCCCTCATCAGACCAGTAATTGAGTACACTGCTCCCTTTTGTATGTACATCTCCAGACACCTGCAACAATTGGACAGCCCACAGAGGTTTCTCACCAAAAAATTACAGGTTACACAAAACAAGTCTTACATGAAAAGACTGAAAGCCCTGTCACTGTATTTTGTCTCCTACAGGTTGCTAAGGGGTGACCTGTGCCTGGCTTACACAGCAGTCTCTGACCTGGGCCTGATGGAAATGCTACACATTTGTAAATCAAACTGCATGAAGGTCACTTGCTCCAGGCATCTTAACCTAGCCTCTGACATGAACAGGTCTTGCTGGAGAGATAGATACATCTCCCAGAGACTACCACTTCTCTGGAACATGTTTTCAATTCATGTGAAACAGAACCCCTCACTGACCCTCTTCAAATGTAATCGAGATCAATGAATGAGTGAATGCAAATTCATTCCTGTAGTGGAGCCCATGTCCCTCCTGGACAGAGGAAGTTGGTATTAACTACCATAGACACATACCTCTGTGAACCTCACTCGTCTAACCACCAAAAATTGGGGTAACTCTGAATTAATATGGCTGGGCTTGTAAGGGGTCTAGGGCCAATAGCCTAGTAACCTTCTATGGAACTATGAATAGTGAGTGAATTCATAGTCTTTCCATAAATACTATAATATATTATAATGCACACGAACCCCAAATTATATTTTTTGCTAAATTTTCACAAACAAAATATCCATATCTTGGAAACCGCACAACATAGACACATATTGTTGTAACAGTTGATAACCACAGTCTTTCACATGACAACAGCTGCATATCATTGCTGGAACCTGTGTGTAACAGAGCTTTCAAACTATCTGGAAATATACAGGGCTAATTATATTTTTTTGGTTCTTCAGAATTTTGTACTGTAAATTGTTGCTGGACTAATTTTATTCAGAGTTGTGCACTGTTATTTTTGATTCACTGTATAGTTTTTCAGATCTCTGCTGAAAGTGTTTTGTCCCACCTCCCTATTTTCTGCTGTGTCTTAAGTTGGTATAACTGGCTTTTACACCTTGTGTCATCTGACTATCTGAAGGATTACTTGCATAATAATAGACCCTGTTAGTTAACAGCCTGCATATCATTGCTGGAACCTGTGTCTAACAGAACTCTTTTCAAACTATCTGGAAATATACAGAGCTAAGTATATATTTTTGGTTCTTCAGAATTGTGTACTATAAATTGTTGCTGGACTAATTTTATTCAGAGTTGTGCACTGTTATTTTTGATTCACTGTATAGTTTTTCAGATCTCTGCTGAAAGTGTTTTGTCCCACCTACCCTTCCTATTTCTGGTTTGTTGTTTAAATTTGGTGGCTTTTGCAGTTGCCCACCTCACTGTAGATTTGATCTGGGACACTCCCCCCAGTCCCATCTCTTTACCACATTCTACCTAATACACTCCTTCTGCACTTGCTTTTAGTCATTTTTAATACAATTGCATTTTTTTAAACTGTGTTTGGTCTAATATTGCTACATACTTAAGTGTGCTAGCTTGCACTGCATTTGAATTGTTTTTACTGCTGTTTTAGCTACTTTTCTGTAAAAAAAAACTGTAAGCCTGTTTCCTACCTTTCCAGTAACTAGTATAGTTCAAATACAGATTTGCTGTATCCAGGACTTTATGTAAGCTTCTGCCCCCCCCCCCGAAGCCTTTCTGTGTTGGAGGGAAGCCTTCTAGCTTGTCAGTGGGAGTGGTAAGCACTAGGTAACCTGTCTACCACATAAGGAGTGGTTCTGACCCAGAAATTGTAGTTATTGGCCGTCTGGGCAATCTTTTCCATATCTCTCAAGTTTCTGATTTGAAAGCCCACATTTGCACTTGTTTTTTTCCTGTAACGAGTCTAGTGCAGATACAGATTTTAAGTTTTAGCACTTGAATTTGTTTATTTGTACTCAGCACTTGTTCAGAACTTGTTGTAAGCACTAAATAAGCTTCTAATTACTATAGCACTCAACCTTCCTCATTACCTAGAGGAAATCAGTTTTTGCACTTGCTTTCCTCACTTGCTTAGAGAAAAACAGCTCTTGTACTCACTTTCCTCATTTATCTAGAGGAATATTTTTTTTTTTATTCAGGCATGTCCAGGGGTCAGCTCCAAGTGTTCTCTCCTGTCTATCTGATGAATCTGGGCATCTTGGGGCAATGTAGAAATTGCCTCATGTACACAGAAAACCCTCTCCACCTACCACCCAACACTACAACCTGTGAGAGATGAACTTATCTAGCCAAACTGGAGGTACAGATCTCGCCACCCAAGACTGAACTTAACATTCAAGAGGAGAAGGTAAACACTTGCACAACACCACACTTATCACATAGTCTCACTAAATCTACACCACCACAATCCACACATAGAAACACAAAAACATTCACGGATGCTTTCAATAATAATCTGCCCAAGCAGTAGAGACCTCCAAAGCAGAAATGCAAGCAACTTCCACCCCCAACACAACCCAAATGACACATAGCCCACAGACTCAGTGTGCCACTGGACCACAGCCAATAAGGCAAAACAACGTATCCAACACACTAGTCATAGGTGACTCTATAGTCAGGCACACTGATGTCCCACTGACCAGGCTAAACAAGGAGAAGGTTGCTATCAGCTGCCTGTCTGATGCCAGGATCCGCCACATAACCCATGCACTCAGTCACTCCACAACAAGTACAAATATGACTCTGTCATTGTCCATGTTGGTGTGAACGACCTGAGATGTACCTCTCTGGACTACATGAAAAGATACATGGAAGACTTCTCCAATTTTGTAGCCCAGACAGGTATGACTCTAGCCCTGAGTAGCATTCTGCCATCGCCCAGAATGATACCGCAGTACAAGGACAAAATGATTGACTTCAACAATTGCCTAAGCATCTGGTGTTACTCTAAGGGGATCCAGTATCTGTCTGCTTGGGATGACATGGTTGACAGACCATGATGCTTTGTCAGACAAGGCCTGCACCTGTCATCCCTGGGATTCCGGATACTGGCTAAGGCTCTTGCAGCCCCTATAGTGCCTTTTTTAGACAAGGTTCAGATGAAAATTCACCATCATAACAGGAACAGGCAAGCAAAAACTGTGGGTAATGCTACTCAATGCTAGAAGTCTAAATCTCAAAATGCCCTCACTCGAGGCACTCCTTAAAATGGCGAACATCAATATCTGTGCAGTGACTGAGACCTGGTTCAAGGATCCAGAGAGCACCGCTGCACTACCAGGCTATACCTCATACCACACTTTTCAGCTATGTACCCTGGACCGGAACACCAAAGGCGGAGGTGTGTCCATATTCATTAAGGATATCCAAACCTCCAGGCTAGTTGCTCAACATAATGCATTCAAGGTTATCCAAGTGCAACTAACTCTGGGCAAAACTGTAATCCAAATTGTAGCTTGCTACAGATCCCCCGCCATGCCCCAGGATTCACACTCCTCTTTTCTTGATGTATTGGAAAATATTAGGGTTCAACCAAACATCCTAATAATGGGTGATTTCAACTACCCCACCATTAACTGGGGACACTACTTGTGTACCAACTCTTGCACACAACGCTTTCTGGAATTCATAAATCAATACCCTGGATCAACTTATCCACACCCCCACCAAGGGCAACAATATCCTAGACCTAGTCATTACCAACATGACTGACCGGTGTTCCACACCTGAAGTCAACTCCTCGTTGGTCCGATCCAACCATAAGCTAATCACCCTTGATATCCAAAAATAAACAATGAACCTCACTAAAGGTAAACTGCTCACACCAAATGGAAGTCCACAGAATGAAATAAAGCAGTTACCACCAGATATGGAGAAGTATTTATTTGACACTGGAACAAGTGAACAGTAGTCAAACAGTAGTCAAAAATAAGTGACTAAAAACAAATAAAATTCCCAAATAGTAAGTGCTTTCTGGTTGTTACCCTTCTTCAGACAACTAAGTGCAAATACAGAAACTCCTTTAAACTCCTGTCAGTCAATCAATACTCAATACTGAATCTGCCTTTTCTTTAGGGTGGGTTTAATTGGAACCACCTCATTGAGGCCTGGATATCTGTGTGCTGTCAGTTCTACAATCCATCTAGTTTCCTCACATTTTGTTCTATTCCCTGTATCACCCTCTCTGTTCTCTTTTGATATAAGCCTGACGACCATGAACTTAAAATGATGGCCTTGAAATGCAAGAGTGTGTCTAAAAAGTGCATTATGTTTATTCTTTAGCCTTATGGCTGATAAATTATCCAGGATTCTACTTTTAAGCATGCAATTTGTTTTACCTCTATAGTAACACATATAGAGTTGGCATGGTGCTAGGTAGATCACATTCATAGTTCTACAATTGGCATTCACATCAAACTGGTACCTCTTGCCAGTGCTGGGGTGAACAGATTTGGTGTCTGAATTAATCTGACTGCAAACCTTGCAAGAGCCACAGGGCCTGGTTCGTTTCCTCAAAACTATATGTTTGTGGACCTCTTTGCCTTCATTACTTAACAAATCTTTCAAATTTTTGTTTCTCCTGAAGCCAAAATATGGTACTGCCCCAGCAACTTCACTCACTTTCTCATCAGAAGCTAAAATCTTCCAGTTGTTTCTAATTATGTCACAAACCCCATGTATTTGTTCTGCAACCGCCTGTCTTTAGTTTCTGGATTATCACCTTCCCTTTGTTTAAACCAAGGGCTCATCCTATTTTGTCTGTGTGTCTTCTGTTTTCCAAAAATCTGTCCCACCTTTTGTCTACTATAACCCCTCTCTACAGAATTGTCTTCTTATTGTGCTGTTTTTGTTTCAAAGTCCTCATCCTCAGTACATAGCCTGGAGACTCTGCCTAACTGTCCTTTAACTATGTTATTAAAAGTATACTGGGGGGGCATACTATTCCGTGCTAGTAAACTGTTTTTCCAGCATTCTTTTCTAAAAAGTGTGGTTTTAAAACCCCCATTATTCTGTATTAACCTTATATCCAGGAAATCGATCTCTGTTTTGAAAAAGTTCATAGAAAATTTGAGAAAGGTGGTGGACGACTCTAAATAACTAAGAACCTATGAACCTATGAACCTATGAACAAGAAATTCCTATATATATGCATGTTTATTGAGATATTTACAGACAAATGAAAGTATATGCTTAATTGCATAATTAGCTATAAAATAGCACTCAGTATCTCTAAAGATGTGCAATTTACAGTGTAAAATCAAAGACAGTTTTCTTTAACATTATCTAAGGTTTCACCTGATAACATGCAATAGTTTGTAAGTCACTTGTTTTTTGAAGTATTAGGTATATATGGAGATATTGTTTATTTTTATAATTACTAACAAAAATATCTCAGGTATATTGTGATATAAATTGACATTGACAATTCCCACCATGGTACATCACACCATACCAGTCAATAAAATGTAGGGGTCTCAGTTATGAAAATATAAACACAACTATGAATATATGAATAATAACAGACAAATAGTGATTAATTTCTCTACTGCAGCATATCCTACATTGAAAATCCTAGTGTCATTTTATTAGTCTGCCTTTATTGCATATTCCTGTGGCACAGTAGATTTAAGCACATTTTCACAAAAGTAACAAGACTAGTATGAGTGATGCCATAGGATTTGAAACAGTATTCATGATTACTCAGCAATAGCACTCAATGCTAATCTCTGTGCAAATACTGAGGAGAAAAAGTGAAGGCTTTTTGATGAGTCATTTCCGGCCATGTGAGTTATGAGTGATTCTATTTTTTGACCAGATTAAACATGTGAAAAAAAAGGTTGAAAGAACAGTGGTGAAAACGGGAGACAAGCAGTGGGTAAGACGCAGGGAAGGAATACAAAAATTGCAAGATGATGGTAGGACAGTACAATAGCTATTTTTTTCATAACTTAATGTAGAATTATTCACAGAATGTCATGACTTTGGAGAGTCAACACACTAGGGATAGGTGAGAACAACAGAATAATGTTATATAGTTAAATGTACCAAATCAAATGTGTCAGTATGGCACATAGGCAAAGGGGAGAGCTATGTATGGGGGCATTTTTTGGTGGGTCAGATGCCCATTTTTGGGGGGTGGTGAATGCTGAAGAATGTGCTTAGGAATGACAGGATCAGGTAGGTAGGGAAGGTTAGGTAGCTGGTGCATAAACACAGGACATACCAGACATACTTGTATGGTTATGGGCACAATAGGTTGGGGAACACCATAATTAGGGATAGGTAGAGGGCATTGGTAAGGGCATCCATGTCCATCAAGAGAACACTGAGAATCTAATCTTCACCATCAGAACTGTCATCACTGGCAACTGTGTCAATTGCCTGTGTATTTGCTGGACATGGCATCAATTTGGCAATATGGCCCAGGACGTTTTCAACCCTGCCAATTCAGACAACCAGT
The DNA here is from genome assembly GCF_019279795.1 of Protopterus annectens. NCBI lineage: Eukaryota > Metazoa > Chordata > Ceratodontiformes > Protopteridae > Protopterus > Protopterus annectens. Next base: position 261,493,378 of record NC_056725.1, read on the forward strand.
AGCCTTCTCCATTATGCCCTTCACTACCTCTGACAGCTCCTGAAGGGAGACAAAATTGCTACCTCCACCAGTACTGCTCCAAGAGGGTACCACTATACCAGTAGCTGGGGCACAGCTACCGTATGCAGTTGGAGCAGGTAAGACAGGAGTTGTGGAGGAGATGTGGAGACAATGCTTATATGTTGTGACCCAGATGTGCTGGATGTCTGTGCTGCCTGTTGTGGTGCCATCACAGCCACCTGTAGAGGTATGACTGGTCGAACTGCAGTGGTTAGTCTAGCCTGTGTTGATGGTAATGTTCTTTTCAGCAGCACTACATTAAAAAAATAATATATATTAAAAATAAACAGAGAGATAGGGGTGGAGGGAGGCAAAAAAGAGAGAATTAGATTAATGACATGTCACATTACTGTATTTAATTATTGCAACACATACAAAAATATGAGAAATAAAAATGTACAACTTTACCACATCCAGACATAATGGGAAGGCATTAATGTATCATAAAATCAACCGATCACTATTCTATGGTGTGACAAACAGAATAATTTCAGAGATGTGCTTTCAAAGTAATAATTGCATTTGAAAAATTTGAATTGTTAGTACTATGCAGTATTTCAGTAAATATTTTATAAATAGTATCCTTTAACAAAATCTTATATCTGTATCTGGGTATTGAACTCACACACATTTAAGCTGGGGTACTCATTGCCAAACGCAAGCACCAAAATGTCAGAGCAGGCATGTATGCTTGATATAAATGTGGAGGTATGCCTACTAAAGATGATATAGACTGATAGAGTGAAAAAGTTCTCTACCTTGCATTCAGACCTGATGCATATTTACCTTGTTCCTCTCTGAAGTGAGTTAGTCTCTTCTGATGTACCACATGGTTTTCTGTTATCTCTTCTGTAGTTATACAGTGGAGAAAAGAAAAACAAAATGATGAAAACATAATGACTAACTGTATTGGCTGGATAATTAATGCTATATCATAGACTGCCGATGGGTCACTGTGCTTACACAACTGACAGGTGCTTGCAGTCTTATACTCATTTTCCCATCAGCTCGGGACATCCTGCCTGCGCCTCTTCTTGTCACTGCAGTGGTGACCACATTACTCCCCAGTGCATGTAATGCCAGTTGCACTTGAGACAGCCTTGTCAAAGCTACTTCAAGTCACAGTCTGATACTGAGATCTGGTATAATCACTCTACAGCAGACGACATGTGTGTAGGGCTGTCACAGAGGCGCAGACATGTTCCATTAGGGCCTCAGAAGACATGGTGAGAGTGTGAGTAGTAAACTTTGTGCATTCAGATATGTTGGACTCCCTGAACCATGTGGGTGACTCCTTGGACAGGAAGAATGACATACTGGATTGGGCAGTATATGTAATGGAATGTCTGCTGGGGAAATGGCCGACATCCACATAGCTGTAGAGCCTTTACATCTTCCAGTGTTAGCTGATGTGGCCATGCAAGATCCCACTCCCGTAGTGGCACTACTTCCACTGCTCAGTCAGTGATTGCAGTGTCCACACCCAGAAGTGGTAGGCCATGTGGCTGTGTTCCTGGATGTAGTCATAATGACAGTACATCTAGCAGAAATTGCTCACATTCAGGTAGCATGCCTACATCAGTCCAGGGCTGTGGAATTAGCACTGCAACTCCTGGCACTTAGTTCTCATGGGTAAGGGTAACTACACTGAGATGACTACTCGACCTTGCATTGCTCACACCTGTCTGAGATGCCAGGACGTAGTGCTAGTATTGTGCTTGTTTGTATTCATGCAGACACACACACACACACACACACACACACACACACACACACACACACACACACACACACATACACAAACCACACACCACATACCTCCACGAACTCATCACATATACCTACACACACACACACACACACACACACACACACACACACACACACACACACACACACACACACATTATCTAAACAATAATGTTGAGTGACATACTTATCTTGCTACTGGCTTTAACAATTGTATACTTAATGTATGCATTTTTTGTTACTCACACACATTCAGTTCTTTGTTGTCAGGCTTGCCTCTTCTACCCCCCAACTCCACCCCCATTCTGAGCAAGTAATGACTGTCCTGCTCTTTGCATATTTCTTTGTGAGTTAGGGTTGCATATATGTCTGATGCACAGACAGGATAGCTAATGCTTATTTGCTTGCTTACTCAGAAGCTTGCTTTAAAGTAAATGTGTTGCTGAAGAAATGTTATTTATCATTCCTACTACTCAGCTGTGAATGATTGTTTATGTAATTGCTGACGGTCATAATATTTCTATTAGTAGTTTTAGTAATACAAAGTAGATATTTAAGTATTGCTTATTGCTATACTTGTACAAATTATGGTACAATTGACCTCTATACTTGTTTATTTATATTGGTCAATGTGAAATGCTTGATGCACAGTATTAGGCACAATCCATAGCTATATATTGAAAGCATCAGTCATAAGCTATTACTGGCATTATTGTATGCCTGAGATATGTTCCAGCTGAGGGATATATAAGTATTTGAATATGACAGTAATCAGTTATGGACCTCTTTTTTTCTATACAGTTTCTACACTTACCTTGTTAATATTGCAGATACAAGATGTGCCCTTCGGGGGTTTCTCTGGCTGAAGCTAACAGAACGCAACCATTTGCATGGTTAAGTAAAGGCTGTAAACTTTTGCTGGCATCAGTTTTAATATTTGTGTGTGCTTAGGCTCTTAGGCTTTCAATTAGGTAGTCAGTGTGTGTACTGTCTTCTGCCTCTTAGTCAGACCATGGCATGTTGTGCACATCTACATCTGCTGGCACCATCTGCAGCTAGTGGTTTTCCTTCAGACTCCTCATCTGTATTTGCTGGATCTGCTAGCTCTGCCTGTGATCCTGTAGTCCTACCCCTTGTTGTCCTTACTGAAGTTGTTTTCTGAGAGTTATAATGTGTAACATGGCACAGACTGTGAGTATTTGGGCAGAAGTGGCTGGGTTGTGCTGCAGGGCATGTCAATCTGTGTCTAGACACCAGAACCTTGATTTGATCAGGGCAAATGCACATTCTGTAATATTCCTAGTTCAACCATGGATGTCATTGTATCTTCAATCGTTGGGGTTGTGTGGGTTTCTCATGGGTGCCATGAGCCAAGGTTACAGTGCATAACCTGCATCCCACCATTAGACTAGCAAACCTTGTATACAGCTCACAAGTGTGCTATAGGTGTGAGTCATGAAAACTGCCTGGGTTTCCTGCACAGTAGATCCCCTGATCACTACAAATAACCAGACAGTTTGTAGAGTGGTATCTTTTCATGTTAATGTATCTCCTTCTCTATTCACAGGGCATGGCTTTTATTTCTATGTGTGTACAATCTATGGCCCCAAAAATGTCAGGGAAGTATGCTATTGCATAAAATTGTTGCATGGCTCTTACTCTTTCCTGCAGGGTGTATGGAGAAACAGATATTCTTCCTTGCATGTTGTAGCATTGTATTTAGAAAGTGATGTAAGATTCTTGAAGCTGAGGTCCGTGACATCCCTAATATGTCCTTTGTAGGTCCCTGGAAAGTACTTGTAGCTAGTATACATAGTACGGGTCTATATTAAATCATTGAATGCTTAAAATAGCGAACACTGATTTTTCGATTGTTTAAAAGCGAAAACTTGAAATCCCAAAGACACAGAACAGCAATTTTTTTTCCAGGGAAAAATCGCTGAGTCATTTTTGGGACTTTGCCATTTCTTCTACTGTGGTGCGATCTCAAGTTGGTATATTTAAGTAGGGGGTGAGGGGGGCACAGTTACCCATATGGATGGTGTGGGTTGTGATGCCCCCTATTTATTTAGTGTTTTGAAGTTTATTTGTTTTTTTTTTGTGGAACAGAGATTTTTTTCCCCTGGGAAAAAAATCACTGTTCCGTGTTTTCGGGATTTCAAGCTTTCACTTTTAAAGGGTTGATAAATCAGTGTTCGCTATTTTAAGCATTTGCTGGTTTAATATAGACCCCATAATACTACACGTACCTTTGTTTCCACTGGAATGGGTTCTCCACTATTTTCTCTGGACCTCATGTGAGGGTAGCAGAGGCTGCATATTTCCTCTAGTGTTTCCCTGTCAAACCAACATCCCTCTACAGTTTCTGTGTCATGCAGTTCATGACAAGTCAAATGGGGTCTAAACACCCTACCCCTGGCCTGGCAGCAGAAACAGCGGCAGCCCCTTGAACAAAAGCCTGTTGCACATATAAAATAATGACGGCAGCAGCATGAACATCTAACATTGTTTTGTAAGTGTAACTGTGTCTATACTCCAAAGAACTTTGGATTTCAGGGCTAATGTCTACACTAAGTGTATAGGATTACTTTATATCTTCCAGAGAAGCTCTAAAATGTTGGATTGGTTAATTAGTGTGTAATTTGGCTTATTTTACTTTCATTGGCATATTCTGTCATTTACCCTTGTTTTGAGGCTCTACATTAAGGGCCAGATTCCAAAAAAGCTGCTCTAAGTGCAAGTTTGCCCTGATTCCAAATCACCTGCTCTCAGCCTGCTCTCAGCATAAGTGATCACTTATACTTAGAGCAAGTCTTTTGAAATGAGAGCCTAAGTGTAGAGCTGCTTAATGGATATGAATTAGAGTGCTATCGTGTACATGTCACTAAGTGTTTGCATTCATAAATTTTCATGGCACTTAAATTCTGGAGGCACATAATTTAAATAGTTGCTAAATTAAAGAACAGGCATATAATGAGTTTCATACATATATAAATAGCATATAAAATCTTGCAAAACGGAAATAATAGGTAGAAGATAATAGTGCATAGAAAATAATGGCAGAAGTGCACAGAAAATAACAATTCACCTCTAATTTATTTTACTTTTATTAATTTTTTTAACTGAGATTTCCATTTCTAAGATAAATTTCAGGGGCGGTCATGAAAGAAAAGATCCATATGTAGAATATCCATTTTAAAATGTTTAGAATACAGCAAAGTATGTTTCACTAAAACATATATTCAAGTGATGAACTGCTAAAGGTAACAAATTAACTAGCAATAAAGTAGCAAAGATGATAGAGTACACCATTAAATATGCTGATAAAATACTTAAAAGATGTTGACATGACTGGGTAAAAACTAACCAATAAGCAGTGAATCAACAAATTATCTTGGATGGAGAAGAGGTTCTACATAAGATTATTAGACAGAACAGGATTTACCCAGCATTGTCCTGAATTCATTCTCACTGTAGCATCTGTTTAACACTATAACCAAAGGTATAAAAACCTCACATATCTGACAGCTGTATATTGTTTGTTAGACTCTAGTTAATTCTGTGGCAGAGATGGCAAGTAGAGACTAAATTAGCTAGATGGTTAAGTATAAGAGGATGGAGAAAGGGGTACAGGGGAGAAAGTGTATGACTAGAAAGGGGAAGTGTAAAGAGTCATTTAATGCCCTGGCCTGTTGATAGAAAGTCTATTCTGAATGTTTAGACTTAATAATAATAATAATATTAAAAAATGAGCATGCTGATTGGAGAGCCCAGACAGCATGCCTGTTGTAAATCAAATATATACAGATAGAAAAAAGTTTAACGCTAAAGTATCATTGAGCGGCCAGACTTTCTGTTGGTATATGCTGGGGCTGCATACCTCTCAACTGTAAAAAAATTTTGCCGGATGTCCATATTTTTGCCTCCTATTTTTGTTCTATTTTTCATAAAATTGAGGTTTTCTGGCACATTAGTGGCAAATCAGTTATTATTTATTTATTTAACATTTTGTTTACTGGGAAAGTCCGACTTGGAATGAAGCCAATTTTCAGTGGAGGCCTGGGGAGAAATGCAACAGATGCATGTCTTTGTCATTAAAGAGTGAAGTTAGAAAATATTGGCAGACATTTAAGTTTCATACTTCATTCCCTTTACAAAATTCATGCTAATGCAAAAACCTGTTATTCTATCAAAGTTCTAAGTTTGTAACAGCAATATTTAAAAATTGTCTCTATTGTTGGGTCTTTGTCCCAATTTTATTTATGGCTTTGTCCAGATTTCTTGCTGTAAGAGGTTGAGAGGTATGGCTGGGGGACAGAGCAAAATATGAAAAAATCAGGTACATTCTGCAAAACTAAACAATCAGAAACATACCGGATGCTATTTGTATTTCTGCAATGTCCCTTGCAAAATCTCATCCGTCATACATCTTAAATGTTTAGATTTTGCTGTATAGTTTTGGGTCTTTTCCTCATAAAAAATGTAGTTTTTCTCAGAAGTCACTGGGTATTGACGTTATTAAATAATGACAGACATTTCAGGCTCAGGCTTCATATCCTTCTGAAAATGCACTCTAACATAAAACTTCTTATTCCAACAGTTTTCTAAGTTTTTAAGAGCAATATTTAATATCTGTCTCTGTTTCTGGACCTTTGCCCCTCCATTATATTGGGCTTTGTCCACATCTCTTGCATTGACTATGTTGGAAAAAAAAAAACAGCCATGCAGATTTTGTTTTCTCTGTCACTTCTCCTGCACTGATGTACTGTGCAAGTAGAGGAATCTAAGTCCCATACGCATGTGCAGTACACCTACAAACAAGGAAGAATATGGAGGAACACTACTGCACCATTATAAAAAAATATTATTTAAGAAAGGCAGGCAATTTCTTTCTAAAATAATGTCATTGTATGATAACAATAACCCACTCTTGGATGAGGGTATCACAGGATTCACCCACAGTTACCTTCATTTCTTCACTTGGCTTTGCCCCCCTGATCAAATCATGTGAACCATGGGTAAATCTTTTGATACCCACACCCAGTCATATGTTATTCCTAAATTATAAATCATATAACACCTTTGCTTATAGCTGACTTTAGAATTAAGCAAACCAATGCATTATTTTTGTCAAGTGTACTCTTGTGAAATCTGTCCATTGTCACAGTATTCTATTCACTATCTTACAAGTTAATGTGTACATATAACGACATAGTTAAATGTGCAGGTAATCTTCCAGCAGCTACATTTCACATCTCATATTAATGCTCTGTAGTATCTAAACTGGAGTTTTTTCAACCAAAAAGTTATATGACTAGAGCATACCTTAACAATTGTCCCTATCTTTCCAGCCTATTGTCCTCATACAAAACAAACAGAATATATGGAATTCTAAGCAGAAACTTCTATATATAAATGGGTTCACTACATATGCTCGAAAACCCATAATACCGATGACCAGAATCATGAGCCCACTATACCTACTGACCATAAACCCAAACAAGCACAATCCCAAAGCCCAGAATACCGATTAAATGCCTTCCGTCTCTGTAACCATGTAGAACAGTGTGAATATGCATCATATAAGAGGACTGTTACCTGTGGAATCCTGTACAATGGCTGATGTAGCAGACATGGCTGATGAGCATTATGATGTGCCCAGAGTTATGGGCGAGCTGTATCCAAGACTAAAATCTCAAAAGTGCAAGGAGGTGCTCATCATTGATGGTTATGTATACCATCTGGAGAGGAAATCACACAGCAGACATTATTGGTGCTGCAAGGGAAAGTGCAGCAACTACTGTAGAGGTAGAACGGTGATGTAATCCCTGTCTGAAGGTGAGAAGTTGCTTAAGTCAATGCCACACAACCATGTAGGGGATCTATTAGAGCTTGAGAGGTATAATATGTGTGGTACTCTCAGGGAAAAGGCTGCTATGTCCAGGGATACCCCATGCCTGTTAGCAGACAATGCTATGGCATCAATGTCCTTAAGCTGTGTATCTAGACTGCCAAACAGGAAAGCAAAGTTACAGCAGCTTAGGCGTGTATGCTGTAAAACCACATGTGAAACCCATATACCTAACTTAACTTTGGAGTCCTTTGATTTCAGTAGATTTCCGTTGCAATCGGGGGAGTTTGTGGTAAAACAGGCTGCAGATCCAGCATCAGGAACACATGTGGTTGTGTTCAGTACGGTAAATAATCTGCATGATTTGAGCGTGGCCACCATCTGGTTAATGGACGGAACATATTTTTGTAAAGTCGCAGTATGCCGCCAATTGTACAGCATACATGGGATAGTAAAGTGCTCTGGTTATATTAAATGTGTCCCCTTAGTCTATTGCCTGATGTCTAAGAAATCCTTGCATGTGTATAATATGTTAGACACTGTGTATTGTATCTATTTGCTTTACAGAACTTCACACTGTCTCAGCAGTACATCTTATGTGATTATGAGGTTGCTGCTATTAAGAGTGTAAGACTTAATTTAGTAAGGTGACAGCTAACTGTTGTCTATTCCATTTTGGCTAGAACATATGGTGCAAGATTCAGCAATTGGGATTGGGATCACTGTACAATAGGTGTCATACTTTTCAAATGGCTGTTAAGTCTCTAGTTGGTCTGGCTTTTTTGCATGAATCAGAGGTTATTTCTACATTTAACGCACTGAAGGATTCTTTTCCTGAGGAGGGTAGAGATGTCATAAAATACTTTTCTGACTGGTATGTCTTGGGCCATTCATGTAAATTCGCAACAGGATCTACAACAGTAACACGGTTTCCACCGCTGTTCTCTATACAATTTTGGAACATTTCACAGCTCAACAGGTTAGTCCTGCCATGAACTCAAAATTCTGTAGAGGAGTGGCATCGCCATTTAAAGTGTCTCCTAGGTAACAGGGCTATGGACCTATCAGTGTTTATGACGTGCTTGACTAGGGAACAGACCTGTGTGGGTGGTGTATGTGAGCATCTTGCAGCAGGATGTCAGCCCTCCCCAAAACGAAGGAGGGTACTTGACAGCCAAAACAAATTCCAACATATCCTGGATAACTAAGATGAGTACACCTGTACTGAGTTTGTGAAATGTATTGCTCGTCTACTCAGAATGTGATGTAAACTGTGCTGTTGTGTCATTATCTTTGCATTTCTGTCTGTATTGTCATGGTGATGTTTTACACATCTGTGGTGCTTTGTTGGGACTATTGCTATTATGTCTGGAAAGACACAGGATATTGTACAAAATTTTGGTGTGTGGGGCTTGGGATGATCCTATAACATTGTCAGTTCCTTTGTTTTGTTTTCTGCTACACGTCTGGGTGTATTAGCATGATTGGAAGCATGATTTTGATATTTTGTGATGACTGTATTCTGGGCTTCGGGATTATGCTTTTTCGTGTTTATGGTCAGTAGGTATTGTGGGCTCATGATTCCGGTCATCGGTATTATGGGTTTTTGAGCCTATGTAGTGAATCCATATATATATATATATATATATATATATATCTCTATGACTCCATGAGTTAAAATACAGTGAGAAAGCACTAATCCTTTTCCTTTCTTCACATCAGAATTAAAGCCAAGTTCCCATTTCTTTGAGTCCAAAAAGAAAACAAAAATCAAGCATGATTTTTTGCTAAAGACTGATCACAGTGCTAATTTGTTTTAATTCATAATAAATTAGGTTAGGCAAATGATACACTAAATAATAAGATAAAATGGATTGTGCAGCTAACTTGAATTAGTTGTGATTTTATTTAATCTTGGTTTAAATGTTTTAGTACAACAAAATTACATTTCTGTTTTTTATTATTGAGCAATATTTCTCTTCAATGAATTAACATTGACAAGATACTGTATTAAAAACAGGACAGAGTGAACTCAGGATGCCAATAAAAGAACGCTTAAAAACGTCAATACTGATCTAAACCTGATGATGAATTTCTCTACGTAGCTCATATTTTCTGCCATGGAAGACAGACAATCATTTTAATAATTCCATCATTGTTTCAGTAGCCAGACCTTAGTTTTCCCAATTATCTAATGCTGGTGTTTAAAATAAACTGGACAAACTGCAGTAAATATAAAGCAATACGATACTATAATAAACTGAGCTACGTTACTGTTACTAAGATTTCTCTAGTTTGTTATTTTATAACACTTTTGTCTCCTGACATATCTTTATGTACCATATTACTATTTTTTTATTTATTTTGTGTTGTCTAACTTAACTGTGAAACTTATTTTTCTTTCACAAAGTCTGTGCCTGCTGTTGTTCCATTTTGATCAGTGCACTACACTGGTAAACAAACATAAATAAAATATAGTAACCACTGATGTAAATATTCAGTAGGACTTTTTTTTAATAACAAACTAATATTTGTATCCGACCATATGAACAGGACTGTAGTATGTTACAGTAAGTAAGATTTCCCTGGTACGTCACTTAATAGTACTTTCTTCTCCTGTTATATGCTTATGAACTATATCGGTATTTGTATTTTTTTGTCTAGACAATTATGTTTCTTTTTTATTTATCTGATGATTTTTTTTCTTTTTCTCTTATGTATTTCAAACAAAGCTTCAGTTTCAAGGAGAATGTGTTAACCTGTATAATTTTCCTTATTGTAACCATTCTCTGCATATTTGCATTGAATTGTTTGTTATTATCAATATTATTTTTTTACAATTATGGTTTATTTCTAGGTGTTTTCTCTTTGGGGTCCCTTGTATAAATGGCCTTTGCCTACTGGGACTAGCCTCATTAGAAATATAAATAAGTAAAATTTAATAAAAAAGTCAAAAACTGGAAAATATAAATACTATAAATACTAAGTGTGATTGGGATCACTGTGTTTGAGTCAGACAGTGATGCAGAATCTACAATACTAATATACTGACCTCTATTCCTTTGAGCTGGTAGAAAAGCCGGAACTTGAATACTCAGGTTTGATTTGGTTTAAGAAGTATGTCTTAGAGCACGGTATCAGAAGATAACAGTGCTGCATCTCTGTTTGCTTTTTTCATTTCCAGCAGACATGTTTCTTTGAATCATAGGTGATGTAGAGGATTATACAATGAAGTATATTAGTAACTATAGTGCATTTTTAATTTAGATTAATCCAGGTATAAAATGTAGATGTACAAATTTCATTTGTACTGCTCAGCACAAACCACCCCTGAATGTTTTAAACATACACAGTAATGTTCTTTTCAACCTACTTGTGCAGTAGGCCTAATTACACTTTCTAAGGCATAGTCCAGTTTTTGGGGAAAAGTCATTGAATGTTTTGTGGGTGAAAAAGTACCATATAGCCTTTTAAGAAAAGGGCCACATAGTCCTTGTCCATGTTGTAGTAAAAGATACTATAAATGCTTTCCTAGACCTTAGATGAATTCCTCTTACAGTGGCGTGAATGTCATCCTGGAAAATGAGTTTTGTGTAGTATATAAGAGACAGATAATGTACAATAGATATCTGGTATCACTTCATCATCATGGAAGATAACAGTTGGTGAATTGTCAGTCTTTGGATCAGAAAGTTTACCCATAACTTTGCTAGCATTTATCTGAAGGCCTAGCAATCCAGCAATTCAAAGAGAGACACTATTATAAAAGGGAACCATGAATATGTTTGCAGATCTATGAAAGTTAAGATACAATAAAAAATTAATAACATTGATAGTATCTTTCATGAAGGGAAAACGAAAATGTCTCAGACGTAGGGGACATTCTGGAGGCTTTTAATTATTATTATGCAGAGCATCATAAAGATAAAAAAGTACAAATGAACATAAGAAGTTAGAGAATATAGTTCCTAACATAACAAGAATTCATGAGGAACTTAAGTTAGATCTACAAAAACCTATTTCTCAAAAGGAAATTATAGATGGGATTAAAGGAAGTAAGTCTTATAAAGCACCTGGAATAGATGGCTTAATTATCAAAATTTATCAAGTGCTCCCTTCTTCTATAATCTCTCTCCTACATTAAACCTTTCTTGAAGTTCAAACATTAGCAAATATTCCTCCTTCTTGGAGATATTCTTTAATTTCCCCTATATTAAAAGAGAATAAGGACCCTAATCATTGCAACTCATATAGATCAATTTCTTTGTTGAATAATGATTATAAACTATTTATGTCAGTTATGATCAATAGATTGAAAATACCCATATCTAAAATAATTAATGAAGACCAAACTGGTTTCATACATAGCGGACATACACAGGATAATATTAAAAGAGTATTAGCTCTGATAGATTATCTCAATAGAGGAAACCATGAAGCATTGATAATAGGTCTAGATATTCAAAAGGCCTTTGACTCCTTAAATTGAGGTTATTTATTTAAAGTCTTACAGTTATTTGATCACCCCCTTTTTTATAACAATGATAAAGAAAATCTATGAAAATAATCTAGCATATGTCCAATTAGGTTCCTTTGCTTCCAAAGCAATCCAAATTACTAGAGGTACTAGACAAGGATGTCCCATGTCCCCTATCCTATTTGCTCTGGCCATAGAAATACTTGCCATTTTAATACCTAATAACCCATAGATAAGAGGTATAAATATATATGACCAATATATTTCTAAAATAATGATGTTTGCTGATGATGTCTTACTTACCTTACCCAACTCTAAGGAAGTGTTAGGTGAAGTGGATATAGTAACAACAAATTTCCAAAAAAATCTCAGGACTCTCCTTCAACAAATCTAAATCCAAATATTTATTATTAAATAAAAAAAGAACATACAAGTTCTAGTTAATCGTATTACTGGAAACCAAGTTTCAACTCTAGACTATTTAGGAATAATCCTAGGCAAGAAGATAGAAGAAACCTTACAGCTTAACTATGCTAAAACCATAGACTTAATCAAGACATGAATAAGCAAATGGAATAATTTGTTTATAACATTTGATGATAGGTTACAACTGATAAACATGGTTTTGTTACCTAAAATATTATATATAGCACACGCCCTTATACTTCCACCAGGAAAGAAAATCCTTAAAGAAATCACTTTAACTCTGATGAAATTCCTGTGGTACCCCAAAAGAAATAGAGTGGCATATTCTCATCATTCTTTGAACTGGGAACAGTCACACTCCATTATACTAATGAATGAAAATTATTTATCAAAAATTCTTTGGTAACTGACAAAGACAATATATGGCACTATTTAAGTTTAAATTTACTGTATAGCACAACAAAATTAACTAAACTAACACTAATAAACAATATTTTTGATGTGTTTAGAAAATTCATTAACACAAATTTAGATATAAAACTGTGGCATAGATTGTAATACCATTTACTGTTGCAAGGGATTTCCCTGATAAAACACATAGAGAGATTTTTGGTTTATTGGAAAATAATAACCTCTTTTGTTGGTTGCAATGTATTGAAAATCAACAAGCTTTGAACACACAAAGTATATTGTCAACCTATGACCTATCCCCTAATAACTGGTTGGTTTTTCAGAGTGTCACAGCATACACTAAGGATCTGTGTAGAATAATACATAACTCATCCTTCAAAACCATACCAAAAATTATAAACTGGATTTCTAGAATTCTGTATAATAATATCAATGTTAAGAATGAATTATCATATCAATATAACACTTTAATTGTCTATAAGACAGCTCCTAAAGATTATTACTGGCAATACATAACTAAAGGGTTTCAAGTATCATTATCAATGGAAGATAAAACAAACATTTCATTTTCAGTTAAACTAACTTCTTACTCACAATTCTGGATGATTTTTCAATGGAAATTTCTACACAGATCCTTTTTGACACCCGAGAAACTCTCAAAAATGAACCCTTCAAACAGCAAATTATGTTAGAGATGTCATCTGTCCAGTAATGCTGACTGGTCTCATATTTTTTATGACTGTACTAATATTAAGCCATATTGGAATGAGATTAACAAATTTCTTCAAGCTATCTATACTGATATATTTGTTTTGACAAAGTCTTTAATTTTATTGAATGTTGTTAGTAGTAATAATATGAAGAAAGATGACCTATATTTGTTGTGGACAATGTGAGCAATAGCCAGAAAATGTAAAATTAGAAGATGGAACTCTAATGTAGCAGCCACAATGGAGGAATTCCTTTCATCACTGAAGAAATGTATACTAATGTAGAAAAGAACCAAAGAGTTAAGAACTTTTCCTAAGCCATTGGTTAATAGTCCGTGGAGGAAAGTTTTGAATTTGATTGATACCCTACAGATGGAACCAATCTCTTCTTAACTATAATACTTTATATATTAAATTATTATTTAGCTACACGTTTTTATCTGAATCCTTTTTATCAGGCTGAATGTAAATACTGTAAATAGTTATTGAATGCTATGAATGTATTAAATTATTGTGTTATTTCATCAAAATAAAAATCATTTGAGTAAAAAAAAAGAGAGACACATTACCTTATACCCTGACTTTTAATTCAGACACAGAATCTCCAGAACTTAAAAAAGTGAATTAATCCACATACTTGATGAGGTGACGAGTTTCCCATGTAAACTTCAAATATCATCAGCATAGATGTAGAATAAAATTGGCCAAGGACTAATATGTTGTGTCTCATTGCTTTGTTGCAGAGAAGGGGTAAAGGGGTAGTTATTGAGTGATCTGTCTGTCCAAAGTACTATGTTTATTTGCTGAAGCAAGTTCAGATCACTGATTCTAGTGTTCACTGGGGCTGTTCACTGGGGCTGTTTTATTTATGCAGAAATTGAAGGTCTTGGAGTGACAGGTCCCCAGTGGCTCAGAAGGAAAGACACAGTTTACCCTTAAGAAGTCTACAGGACATGGAATGTAGGGAAAAAGCCTCCAGCCTGTCTTGGTAGGTCAGGTCATTTAGGCCAATGTTTTTTTTTTTGCCAGGAACACTTGGAGTCTTTTCAACTGTTTGATGTGTTTAATAAGATACTTCTTACAGGAGACATTGTATTCACTGATGAGCCCATTCAGTGTAGAATATAGTTGGATTTAGAGGAAATACTTTTGCGATCAGCTGTGGTAAAAAGAAGGATTTTATGACTACTATTGCAACATGATTATCAAAGAGACAGAATTTACTATCCATGCTTCAAGGTCTCTCCCATCTTCATTTTGAAATAGGATGATTTCTATAATATAATTTGGGAGTATGTTGTTTAAAAAATGCCACAACATTGCATTTTTAAGCATTTAGTTTTAGCCCATTTTCAGAGCACCAGCTATTTTCACGTATAAGTTCACTTTGTAGCTTCTGCATGTCAGAAGTGGATTCAAGTATTGCAGCCAGTTTACAATCATCTGCAAACTTGATTAACCAGAATTACTTGTTTTTGATTTGAAGATCAGAGAAGTATATACTGAATTTTAGTGGTCCAAGAGCAGATATTTGTGCTATCCCACTAGCTACATTCATGTTGTCTAAGGACATGCCTGCCACACTCACAGTGTGGCTTCTGTCCCTCAGTCAATTAGCTGACCATACAATTATATATGAATCAGTTTCGGGTACATTTAGCTTGCTGAAAGTTCTGGCATGTGGTATGGTATCAGATGCCTTGGCAAGGTCTAGGTACTATATGAAAAGTGTGACCACTGTCCACAGGTTGTGATACCTTCTTAAAAATTCACAATGCATTTGACAACAATTGGGTGTCAAGTCTTATAAGATTTTTTATACTGCAGTTTATTACATCTGTTATAACCCATCATGTGGCCTTAGGCTTGTCAGGCTGTAAGGTCTGTAATTCCCATGGTCCATAGTGGGGCAATCCTTCTGAAATGGGATTATAACTACTGTGCACCAAATCTTGGGGGACAAAGCTGGCGGATGAGCTCAAGCTGAATAGCTATCCCATCAGAACATGATTAATGCTGGTCATCAGGCAGCCTGGTATGTTATCAGGTCACATAGAGGATATACTTTTTTGTTTTAGAGAGTACATTTAACAAGTGTTCTGTTGCGATGATAAGGGTTTGAAATCTTTGGTGTAGGTGGATTTTATATAGATAGCTCTGGTAACATTTACACTGAGTTTGTTTGCAATATCCAGTGGATCAGTGTAGGTAATGCCATTATGAATGAGTTTAGAGCAATGTTGGTGGTTATTTCTTAACTGTCTGACATAGGTAAGGGAGGGTTTGTGATTTTCCCTAGCTTGTGATAGAAGTCTATTCTCCAATGAAGTTTATAGGGAGCCTTTGTTTTCCTGGTGGCATTTTTTAGTACCTAGAATAACCTTTACATATTGAAATTGATTTTGGGGTCTTTAGTTTTACTATATATTCTATAGTTTTACTATATATTCTATGCCTTTTTATTGCAATGCTTACTTATGCCAGACTGGTTTGCTCTTACCTTCTCAGTTTATCTAGTTTTGGTAAGGGCTAACAGATTTATCTATTTTTCTAGCTGATCATATGATTTATTTGCATAATTGTTAACTAGGTCAACATTTTGAGAGTAACAGTTTTACTTGAACTTTGAGCCTTTGTAAGAAGTTTTTACTTCTGAAGTCTTTGCATTCGGTGATAGTTGGATCTGCTGGTGTAGCGATTTTGAAAGTTAACAGTTTAAGGTCAGATTTGACTTGGAAAATGTATAAACTTGTGATAGTTCATATAGATGCTATATTTGTAAAGACCAGGTTAAGAACATGTTGTCTTCTACTGGGCTCCTGGCTGTTTGTTGCAAAGTATTCTTGTTTATGAAATCAAGTTCATTGAATGTATTCAAGAAAAAACATGGTTTCCTGGCATCATTGATTGGGTCTAGTAACATGCTATGATCTAATGGTTTTATTTAGAGTGAAATGAATCTCAATAAAATTGGTTTGTGGGTCTCTAGGAACCTGACTTGAGGTGATGTGGTCTTTAACAAATATGGATACTCCACCACAGTTCTCATTGAGTCTGACACTGTGGTAAGAGCAGAACCCTCAGATAGATAGGGTGTTTTCTGTGCTTTTAAACTAGGTTTCAGTAATAATACATGCATGAATGTGTTCCAAATGCAAGATGGCTTCTGGGTCAGGCAATTTGTTATTTAGACTCCTAGTGTTCAATAGTGCCACTTTGATATTGTCCAGTCTTTATTCATTTATTTATTTATTTAATTTTTGTTAAACAAAATCGTCTGATTGGGTACAAAAAAAAAACTTAGCAGAAGCTGGTAAATTCATTAGCTGTAGTCTGCCTGTAAAGGCACTATGTGGTCAGCAAAGGGATGGCTGATATGCTTCAGCCTTTGAATGAAAGATACAAATCATTATTTTTAAAGCAAGTGCTGGATCCCCCCCTGAGTCACACTGATTATTCTACCAATGTTTAAAATCAGTCATCTTTGTCTTGTACTTTGGCATCATTTTTACTGATGGTAGAAATCTTCCTAGTAGCAGAGTCCTTTATGGATTTGTGACACCCATGGAGAGCTCAGATAAGTCTCTCATATGTTTATAGGTTCATATGTAAGTACTAGGCTAGCTGCCCTTGCGGGTCATTTTAAGCCTCACCAGTTTCCCTTCAGGTGTTTGAATTAACCTATCCCACATGGTGTTTGGTTGGCTTTACCCATACCAAGGCTGATAATTATATATTACATCTAGTGAGAATAACTGGGATCATACCATAGATAGGAACCATTTTACCTTCATCCAATACTTTGGTGACCTTTTTGAAAAGAACATCAGCTTGGGTAAGCAGTGTTTTGAGGTTCCCTATGCCCTTATTCATTAGATTAGTATATCCCTTAAGGTTTTGCTCACCAGGTTATGTATACACACAGACTACCACAATACCATAGTCATACTTGTTTACCTTGAACGTTTTGTGGGCTATTGAGATGTCAGAAACCTTTACGACCTTAAAGACACAAAACTGTCACCCATTTTTTTGTTCCAGCATTGTGAGAGTAGAGTCTCTGTGTCTTACTGTGGAGCCACCGATTACAAGCATGTTTTATTACAACAGGGTTTAAGCATGCTTGGTATGGGCAAGTTTTTTTTTTTTTACCTATTCTCAGCCAGAAGATATAGCAAATCTACTTGAGGACAAATTCAGCTGAAATTTCACCTCCCCATCACCCCAGTTTTCCCCCCAAAAAATGTCCTCCACCACTCCACTGCCAATTATCACCAATGATCAGGTTACCAGTGCACTCTCCAAAGCTAAAACATGACTACAGTGGTGGTCTGACAATATACCAGGTTGCTTCTTAAATAATTTAAATCAGGACTTATCAGGCTCATTAGGATCTCTAACCACAGCCTCTGGACTGGCTTTGTCTTGATAGAGTGGGACAGTAACAGTCATCCCTCTGCATAAAGAGGGACCATATACTATCCCAGGAAATTACAGACCCACAAGCTGGACTAATCTTATATATAAGGCCATGGAAAGAATGATCATGGATCTGATAAATAATGACATTGGAAACCTCCAAACACTGAACCTGACTCAATCTGGCTTAGTCAAGGGTAGGTTATGCCTACTGAATCTGGTGGATTTTTTGAGAAAAGTCACTAAGGCCATGGATGATGGTAAAACAGTACATACCACCTACCTCAACCTGGCCAGGGCATTTGACACAATTCTCAATTCAGGTATTATAAATAAACTCACAAAACTAGGCATAGATCCATATGTTATCAGATGACTAGCTGATTGTCTCGTGGATGGGACATATGTGGTTAAAGTGGGTGAATCCAGATCCAGCAAAAGGCCAGTTACTAGTGGTATGCCACAGGGCTCAGTGCTGGGACCTCTCCTGTTCATATTATACATCTCTGAAGTCAAGGCTAATGTGGAAGGCCTCTAAATGACAAAGTCTGAAAATGACTGGAAGCCAGGGGCAATCATTAAATCCCCCATGATGTAGATAGCCTTCAAGAAGGTCCAGATCAGACAAATAATTGGTGCTAGAACCATGGCCTAAAACTAAATGTGAAAAATGCATTATCATACCTTTTGGGAAGTCAGATATGCATGCATGTTACATCAATAACACACCCATAAGAGTAGACTAAGAGGTGAGAAATCTAGGTACACAATTAGATAGTAATCTGAACTTTGACTGCCATATGTCCTCAGTGGTGAGGAAGTCCTTCTATGTGGCACAACTTATAAGTAAAGGTATGGCATCCAGATTTCAGGAAATTATAGCCCCACTGTTCTCAGCCCTGAACAGACTAATAACTGAGTGCAATGCACCATTTGGTATATACTTGACTAAGCACTTACTGCAGCTGGAGTGACCTCAGAGTTTCCTCACAAAGAATATACAGGGTACAAACAACATGTTCAATGCAGATAGACTAAAAGCCCTATCCATTTACTCTGTCTCCTACCAACTATTAAGGGAAGATCTATATGCCTGACCTACAAGGCACTCACAAATGCATCCCTAATGGAGTCACTACACATCTGCAAATCAAGCATCAAGAGGGTCACCTAATCTAGGGATCTAAACTTAGTGATTCAAACAAAACATGCTGGAGATATATATATATATATATGTGTCTCAGAGATTGCCTCTTCTTTGGAATAGACTTCCTATTCATCTTAAGCAGAGTCCTTCCCTGGCCCTCTTTAAATACAGTTTGGATCAATGGATGGGGAATCACAAATTCACACATGGGGTAGCCCCTGTATCCCTTATGGGCAAGGGCAATCTGTAAGATACTCAAGGCATTGGCACAGACCCATGCCATCCTCTTGCCCCTAATCGTTATATATTGGGTAAAATGTGGTTATATTTGCTAGGCTTATAAGGGCTCTTAAGCTGTTAGCTTAGTAATATCATATGAACCTATGAACATGACCAAAAGTCCTGAAATGACTTAGCCATCCTGCAGGAAGGTTTGTCCCAAATAAATAAATGGTGCTAAAACCATGGCCTGAAATAAAATACTAAAAAAATGCATTATTTTATCCTTTGGGAAGTCCTCTACCCTAGGCAACTACTACATTGACAATACTAAGAGTTGGCCCAGTTGCTTGGGTTTTAGTAAATTATGTGGACAGCAATCTAACTTTTGACCAACATGTGGCCACTGTTGTATGAAAGGCCTTCTATATTGCACAGCTTATAAACAAATGGATTGTTTCTAGATCTATGGATGTCATTGTTTTCCTTTTTTCAGCCCTCATTTGTCCAATCATTGAATATAATGTCCTCTTTGACATGTATCTATGCAAATATGTGCAACAACTGAAATGTCCACAGAAGTACCTTACAAAAAGGAAACCAGACCTAAACAACATGTCCTACATGGACCAACTCAAAACCTTGTCACTATACTCAGTATCCTACGATGTTAAGAGGTGACCTGTGTCTGGATACTAGCCATCCCCCAACCGATTACTGATGGATTTACTGCACATGAACAAGTTAAATGGCTTCAGAAATGCTTGGTCTAAGGATCTAATCATTTTCTGCAACATCAGCAGAATGGTATAGAGGGATAGGTATATCTCACAGAGGTTACCACTGCTGTAGAACAGACTCCCTATCCACATAAAACAAAGTTCATTCCTGTCCATATTCAAGCACAATTGAAAAGGAAGCAGACCAGACTCCACCAGCAATACCATAAAACTTAATAGTAGGCTACTTAATAAGACACCTTCATGTCTGGGGGTATGTAATTGCAATATGAAGATGGTTGTTTACCTTGATACATGTTCAGTTTGCTTTGCATTCTATATAGGTAAAACCCCTAGAAAACTTAGAGAACAGATTTATGAACATGCTTATGATATAAAAAGATCTAAATCTACAAATGTTATTTTTAAACACACTATGTACTGTCCAGATTTCAGGAGATTTCTTTTTTCATTATTGACAGGCTTTGTATATCAGACGGAATGAACTGTTATTAGAATAGAATGAATTAAACTGGAAGATCAGGTTAAATGCAACTAATAAACCCAGATTAAATAATATATTATCTCTTAACTGCATTTTAAAAACAAGAGCTGCTACATTAAAATAAATATTTATGTATTTTTACAGTCAAGTAGCATTGTATTAAATTTTTTTTTTTATGTCTGTTTTACATGTATTTGCATTTGTGCTTCGTATACATGCACTGTCACTTTAAATACTGCTGTACTTGTTCTTCATAAGGGTTTTATTGGTTAAATACATACTGAGAGGTAGATTTAAACAGATTTGCTTTGTGTGTTCTCATTTTATCTCTGATGATGCCTTTATTGAAGATGAAAGTGCTTAGAAATTAAACTATACTTGTTTATTTAGCTGTGCTGTTTCCAGACCTTCCATTTCAGTTGTGGTCTGCTGGAGGAGTCTGGTGTGTTTTCTTTGCCATTGGAGCCTCAATTGACATTGGGTGACTTACCAGTGTTTATGTATTCAAGCAGAAATTAGATCTATGAATAAGAAACAGAAAGCTTATTCCTCAGAACTGCCCCCTGTACTATTAATGGACAGACGCAGCTCCTAAATGCTTTATTCCATGCATGGGTCACCTTAAATTATCTATGGTATGATCCCAGTTAATCTCAATAGGGGTAAAACATAATTATTGACTATGGGATGAGTAAGACCAATCTATAACCAAATGGGATAGGTTATTTCAAGCATAAAAAGGGAAACTAGCTAGGTTTAAAATGGCCCGCAAGGGCAGCTAGCTTAGTACTTGCCTATTATACAATGACCCACCATTAATATTCAAAAACATGCACGCTGATTGGTCAGCATGCACGTTTTAAATCAGAGTTATAGTAATGGAAAAAGGTCCAGTTGCCCAGACTTTTTCCATTACTATAACTCTTTTTTTACAGCAACGAAGAACGCAAGATCTCCATTGCTTCACACTGTCTCACTATGTTAAACGAGTTTAACATAGCAAGACAGTTTGTAAAAAGAAAATGAGATCATGCTTTCTCCGTTGCTTTTTTCAAAACTGTCTCGCTATGTTAAATGGTTTAACAAAGCGAGACAGCTTTAAAAAAAGCAACAGAGATTCTCTGTTGCTTTTTTTAAAGCTGTCTCGCTATGTTAAACCCATTTAACATAGTGAAACAGTTTGTAAAAAGCAATGGAGATCTTGCTTTTTCCATTGCTTTTGCCCACAGCTCTGATGTACTGCGTAGGCATACGCGTGAGCAGTACATCAGAACTGTCGCAGAATACCAGAATGCTGCGGAAGGGCAGCAAGGAGGCATTATGCAATGCCATTATTTAAGAAAAGTAATTATTTTTTTTCTTAAATAATGTCACTGTGAACTGGTTACTGATAACTGATTACTCCTGCTACTGTTCTGCGTACAGACTTTGGTGGCAGCAAAGGCTCTTTATTTTCTACTCCAAACTACTGTCAAACTTGTAAGCTTTGGTTTTAGCAAATGCTCTCTCCACTCTACTGCTTCTCCACCCTTTTGGTCTCCACCTTACAGCCTTTATTGGCAGCAGCATACTCCACTGATGAACCAGGTTAGTGCATGGTACCTGTTAAGCAGTACAAAGACAAGCTAATATTCTCAGCTCAGGCTTTACCTAGAGCAAGTATTTTTTAATGCTATAGGCTTCTGTAAGATGTCCTTTGCCTTGACGTCTCAGTTATGTCAATTCCTATTTTCTGAGACATCAATTTCCTAGAAAAGAAAAATTCTCAGTTAATACTCACACCCACATCAAAAATTGCAAGTTCCTATACATGGCTCAGTTTATCACCCAGAACCTCACTTGCCTGTATTACAAACTCCCCCTACATATTAAAGAGTACAGCACTTCGATATATTCAAACTTTGATCTTGTGAATGGATGGGATGTATACATTTACCCCGGGAGTCAGAGGCTATAAACTTTTAACACTGACAAAGTAAACATTATCACATGTCAAGCTCACCTATTCCTTCTTGGCTTTTCATTTTCTCCCTTTCCTCCAGCTTCCCCCTACTTCTTTCCTTCGAATATAAAATAAACTAATAATGTTCCATCTTCTACCTCATCTTCTGAACTAGTAGATCACCTTTGGTGAGTCTTCTTTTATGGCACTGTTGGCTAGTCATACTCCTGGCTTAGTGTAAACCTATGAAACTACGAACCTTTCCATCTGCTTCTGGACCAACAGGATTTAAACCTTCCATAGATACTCTGCTGCCATCTTTACTCCACCTCTCTATTCTACTAAAAGCAAAGACTTTCCTCCCATCATTACAAACTACCCTTAAGTAGCAGCAGAGGCTACCATGCCAAAGCTATAGCACAACTCTAAACTCCTCTCTACTTTCCTCATATAGACTTTAGAGTCAGCCAAGACCCTTTTAACCTGATCTCATTACCATTCACAACCACTCACTAATGTAGAATGGCACAGACTATTAAGAAACATGCCTTTTTCCCATGCTGAGCTCTGGAGCATTAAAATAAACTTCATCCAAACTGAACAACTTAATTTACAATCCTTCCTCAAATCTCACGTCACAAAAAGCACCTTAACTCCTTGCCTCTTCCTTAAACAATATAATCTTTGACTTCACTTCACTACTTAAAAAGTGAGTCCATACCTCTCAGCTGTCGAGATTTGTGCAGAATGTCCAGATTTTTGCCTCATATTTTTAGTCTGTCCTCATAAAATTTGTGGTTTTGCAGCAAATCACTGACAATTAAAATCATTAAATAACGACATGCGTACATTTGCATTTCAGACTTCAATTTCCTCAGAAAATGTATGCTATCACAAATCCTGTTATTCTAGCAATTTTTAATTATATAGGAGCAATTTTTTAAATCTGTCCCTATTTTAGGTGTCTCCACATTATTTTAGTCTTTGTCTAGATTTCTAGTGCTAAGAGGTTGAAGGGTATGCTTATGCACAAGACTCCTCTATCTTTCAAAAACAAACTTTTGTCATAAAATGTGTCAACATTAAAGCTTCTCTCATTTAATTAGCACTACTAATAATAATTATCATTAGTAGCAGTAATTATTATTTCAGTTTGTTTAGCAAGGTATTAATCCATATGCCTCAATTTCAGTCTCAGTGAAGACCAATACAGACGCAATATAACACAAATATCGGCAACACACCTAGTCAAGTACCCGTCAACAACAAAATCACTCAGCTCATAGCAATAGGTTGCATTGACTATCTATCAAATCCCAGTCTCTTCCAATCCATTTTATATAGCATCTTTCATG
This sequence comes from Protopterus annectens, assembly GCF_019279795.1. NCBI lineage: Eukaryota > Metazoa > Chordata > Ceratodontiformes > Protopteridae > Protopterus > Protopterus annectens. The sequence continues at coordinate 261,517,368 of NC_056725.1, forward strand.
CATACATGGAAGTAACACAATTATTACTGAAGATTTTAAAGCGCATCTCCTTGGCTCACAGAAATTCGAAATATACAGAATTACCTATCCATACCTAACCTGTCTCAGTTCAGTCCCTCTCCTGCAAGAGGGAACTCTTCTCCAAAAAAAGTCCCTGCTTAAACCTCTTACTATTAATATTTCTCACCAACTAAAAAATTATATTCTCTCTACCAAATGTAATTAGTGATCATCTTCCGGTATAGGCCACCACCTCATATAAGATACCTACTGCTCTACATTTTATCACATAGAGATCCTTTTCCAAAACTATGAAAAGCAATTAAACTATACTTTGGATACTGTAAATCTGTCTTTCCTATATCAGGCTACCTCGTCCACCACCATCATAAAGAGAATCTTAAATATATTGTCTATGAAAGTCATTTATAAGGTTCCTCCATCAGAATTAAATATAAATCTTCCCCTTAATTAAAAAGCCTAATTAAACAAAGGAATAATGCATGACAAAGAAACAAGACTGTAAATGTATCATCTTCCTTTCATCTTGTTGCATGAATGAACTACAAACCAAAATAAGAATCTGTCACCTATTGCAATGGAATATAGGGAATATAGTTTGATGCCATCATTAGTCCTGAAAGTTAATATCCATCAGCACTTGATTTTGTGAGTATTGTCATCTATAATTAAAGAACCACCATTATGTGTCATGCAGCAAGTGCAAACAACATAGGTGTATGTAATGTCACATTAAGGATCACTCTGTACCAAATACTTTCTGTCACATTTACAGCCGCATACTTATCTTGTGCACTAAGTACAACACAGAGTGCGACATACTCCTTTCTATTCTTGCACTGATTGCAGTGCACTAAACTGTCTGCTGCCTCTGATCTTATTGATGAGTTTATACTGCAGAGCATGTGATGAAATTGGTGAGTGACCTATTTGTTTTGCAGCCAGCTGCTTTCAGTCCTGTTTATTGTGACCAGATATCATACAGCCTGTAACCATCAGCCTGGTGAGGGTGAGCCCACATGGCAACATCCTGCAGCTTTAGTAGGCTAAACATGACCAAGCTACATGGGTCACCTGGCCACTGCATACCTTTTAGTAAAGCCCATTCAGAGGCATGTCTCTATCACCTGGCCACAGCACATTTCTTAACAAAATCACCTGTGAGACATGGCTTCAGAACCTTTACACCACATGCTTCTTAGCAAAACCCACCCCTAGGCATGGCTCCATTGACAGCGGCCAGTTAAAACCAAATGATTTAAAGCATAATAATTTTTACAATGTCATATTATATAATCTTGCAATAAAATATTAAATACTTCCAAAAAAGCTTGAGCACAGAAGTCATAACTTTCAAATTCTTTGCTCAAGAATTCTGGACAAAGATAAAAACAATGGGGGGACAAAGGCCCAAAATCTGGAACATCTTTTTACATTCCACACAAAACAGTCCAGGGAACAGCAAACTACACTTTTTTACAGCATTAAGCACCTTTGTCTCTAAAGTATATTTGGGACTTTATCTGGAATCTGATGAAGTCCTGAATTTATTGGAGGGATGAACCCAGTGCCTTCTGGCTTCTGGGTTCTCTCACAAAAGGTGAGTGTGCTACCTGCTGAGATAGTAAGATATTTAATTTCATTTAAAAAAGTTAACAGAAAAACAGGTTTTGCATAAACATATATTTTTCTGAGCAATAAGAAACATGAAATGCATGGCATTATTGACTGACTTACTAGAAAAATCAAAAATCGTGTTAGAGACGGGATAAATATAAAGCAAAAAAGAGACATTCTTCAAAATCAGGGAGATTTGAGGGGTATTGTTTGAAGAAAGGCTAAAGTAGCTTAATATATACAACCTAGGAGAAGAAGTAGAGGCATGTAATGGGGCAGAAACATTAAAACACCACAACCTAATTAGCTTAGCTGAATAAGGCAGTAGTTCTTAAATGATGAGGCATATAAAAGCAAGGTGTGCCACTGAAAGGGAGAGACAGTGTGGTCAAATGATTCATAAGATTCATAAGATTCAACACAAATAAGTCACTCACCAAGAAAAGATGAGTTTGGAATGCTTTTCTGACTCTCTCAAAGAAGTTAACAAGATTTAAGAGGCACAATCTCCCCCTTGACATAGGTTATGTGTCAAGAGTAATGAGATTCTTGATATCATAATTAATGAGCTTGGTTAAGATATGCTCCATAGTTTCACAGATCAGACTCATAAAGCTGATTGGTCAGTAATTTACAGGGCCCATGATAGGGCCACTCCTGTGGAGAGGCATCCTGGAAACAGTGCACAGTGCACCAGGATTTGGGAGCATAGTCTGTCACCAAACATAGGTTAAACAATTTAAGGAGAAGTTCAAAAGGATCATGTTGGCACTGTTTATTAAGTACCCAGATATGTTGTCATGACCCATGAAAGAAGGAAGTGTTTTTGGTCATATTCCTTAGTGTGGATAGGCACTGTAAGGAATTTTGGGTTGAGTGCCGCTTGATTATGCATTTCTGAGTTAAAGTTTGTGGTGAACGTATTTGCTAGTGTATTTGCAATGTCATTCTTGAAAGAATTGAAGACCCTATTAAAGAAAGGTTCAGAGCAATGTTAAGTGTTATTTCTTAGTTTCTGACATCTCTAAATAAATGTTTGTAGTTATCCTTCACTTCAGAAGCTATTCTCAGTTCATGGTTTGCTTTATAGACCCTTTTTGTATTCTCTGTGATCTGAGGTGTTAGAGCCTTACTGTTCAGTTTATAGAGTTTTTTTTTCTTGTTATAAAATGTATTCATGCTGGTAGATAACTAAGAATATTTTTTAATGTCCCATTGTATTTGGCTCTAGCTGGGATTTCTAAATCTATGCATTTCTATTTATGGGCATAAATCTTCTTAGTGAAGCTGGATGCTGTGTTGCTGTGTCAATGGTGATGACGTCATGGGCAAATTTAGAGATTTCATTATATAATTGTGTGAAGTTCACCCTTTTGAAGTCCTTACATCCAAATACATTGTCTAAAAGGGATAATTTGGTTCTGAGAGTAAATTTCATGTTTTTGGTCTGACTTGAGACACTTATGTTAACTCTTGTTATAAAGATGTAGCTGCTGTTTTAAATTATAATTATGATCCAGTTTCATGATCTAATGATCAACAAGATGGACATATTGTTAGACATAACATAAAAGCCTTTTTACTGAATTATAGAAGAATCTTAAAAAATTTTTGAGTTGTTTCCATAGAAAATAAATATTTTGAACATTTTATGAAACTAAGAATTGTGCCTAAATGGTTAGTGTTTTCAAAAACTCCTGAATGGAATTCCTATTTTATAATAAACTGATTAGTTTCTTCAATAAAGCTGGCCTCAAATAAAAAAAATGTTTATTAAAAATATTCTACTTTGGAAAAATTGAAAATTAATATTGAGAAGTTGACAAAAATCTGGGTAGTCTACTGGAAGGAAATCTTAATTTATACAATGAATATGATAACATTTTCATTGCCATTGATAGATATGAGAAGACCATTGTCCAGTGTAAACAGAAGAAAGTAGTTCGAGATTGTGCAACATACGAGCCTTGAACTGCTTAAACTTTGAATCAGAAAAGGTTTCAAAGTGATTATAAATTGGGTGATAATTTGGCTATGAATTCCTCAAAGTAGACAGTCTACATCACCAATAAGATTTTGAACGTGCCTGGCTCTTTAAAACTGGCAGAAGGTTTGCAAGGAAGTGATATTATGATGGTTCAATCTGTGGTAAGAAAATCATGCAGTATGGACTGTGCTATTTTTGGAGTTAGACTTTCCTCCCCAGAGACTAGTTCTTCCTTTAGCATTAACAACATAGATGTTCCTTCAAAAAACTTCAGTCAAAAATGAGGGAAGAACTATTTGAATTATGACAGGGGCAGGAGCAGAGAGAGAAATAGGTAACATCTTCTAAGGAAATTTTGAGTTCCACCATCAGAATTTTCAATGTATCTGACTATGAACGTAACAACTTTCATTATAAGGTTTTGAAACTTGGTTTGAACTTCATTGCCAGTTATAGAACGAATCTAACAAAAACTGTTCTAGAATTAAAGTTTTGTTTTTACTAGAAAACAAAGTATTTTTTAAAAGATGTGCATGTAAGTAAGAGTTTAAGTACACCCTTAGCTTACAATCCAGTTTTACATCATACTATAAAGACATTCAAATAGTTTTGTGAAAGAGACATAAGACAAACGTTAAATAAAAGAGGTACTAACCCTTTTTTAATTTGAATGTGGATGAAAGAAAAGTGTTAAAAGAATTAAGGAACCTTAAGCTTTTAAGGTTTATGAGGGCTGATAAGGGAATGGTTAGTCATCATGAATTTAGACATTTATAACTTAGCTATAGAAAATATGCTGAGTAACAAAGAAAAATATCTTGAAGTTTCATTTAACAATATACAAAAAAGTTATAAATATATTGAAAGCTGTTTATATGAGATCTTAATGAATGGTGACATGCATATGGAGTGTTACAAATTTTTACTAGTGGAAAATCAGAAGATATGTCTGCTTTTTGGCATACCAAAAATCCATAAAAGTGTTACCAACCACCCATTCAGGCTAATAGTGTCTGCTCCTAGTGGAAGTACAGAAGATATTTAATTATTGTTGCATTCCATCCCTAATCTATTAATTCAGCAACTTCCATCCTACAACTGAGAGCCTTGGGTTTTTAATGACAATTATAGATATCAAGAAGTTAAGAACTGTATGTTAACTATGGATGTTGTGTCCCTATTTACTACTATACCACAGGAAAATGGCATCAAGTATGCCAGGTTATTGTCTGAATAAATATACCGGTATTGACAACAGTTTAGTTAAATTTTACTGTGCATTACTTGAGCTCTTATTAGAAAATAATTTCTTTCTTTTCAACAAAAAATGCTGTAAGCTAAGCAAGGGCATCACAATGGGGTATACAGTAGCCCCTGCTTTTGCTAGTCTGAGAATAGGATGGTGGGAAATGGAAGTCTTACCAACTATTAATAATTTCAAAAACATACCCCAAGATTTAATAAAATCTGTGTAGGCACAGTGTAGAGCCTACATGGAATGTTACTGTGTCCATCTATATGGTTCCCCCCTCGGCAGGGTGCCATGCATATTAATCATGGCAAGTTGAAGGAAGAGCTGAGGAACACAGTTATTAGATCAGTGTAGGCAGTGTGCTACTGTGTCCAGAGATGAGTAACACACCCCCTGCACTGTCCAAGTGCATGATATCAATGTATTTAAGTGAAATTTTATATTTTTTTTTTTTTTTTTTTTTTTTACAGGTTTGCACGGCATGGGGTGCAGCAATTGACACATGACACACATCTAAAAATAGAAACCAGATGCATTCAGTTTTTTATGCAAAGGTCCAGTTTAAGCATAGCTATGTGGGTTTGCGTGGCATGGCTCGGTGCTTAGCAGTACTTAAATTTAACTCAGAGGTATATGTAAAAGTATAGCAGCATTTCACATATCCATAAAGCCAAGTGGGTAGAGTTACAGTCTTATGTGCAGTAGATGCAGGGTTTGAATACATGGAAGGGAAATTAGGAATTTATTTTCCAAATGCAAATTATGCAAATTATTTTAAATCATAAGTTGCTGCACTCAGCTAAGCTCAGCTAATATCTGCTAAACAGTGCTATATGTTTTAGCACTGCTTTGCATCGCACAGCTGTACTTAGCTGGTTTGTGTACTTTTAATTATTGCTAAGCATTGCCAGTTTAAGCTCTGCTCAGCTGAGCTGCACTGGTTTGTGTGGTGCTAAGTGATGCAACACACTTTTAAATATTGCTCAGTATCCTTAAAGGACAGGAAAACAGGCTATATTAAGCACAGTAGGTGGGAATACAACAGAACCAGTTGGATTTAAAAATGTGCAGTGACTATGGGGGGCATTGGAGAGGATGCACACTTCCGAGCACAGCAGTGGGGCATTCTGGACTCTAGGGTCATGGTTGAACTCCTGGTGAAATACCATGATGATCTGCTGCTGCAGGGACAGTTACAGGGCTCATAGTGCAAGGCGGAGGCCTGGGACTAGCTGGCACTTGATTTCACCAGTGCGACATGTATCCCCTCCCACTGGTGAACAGATCCATCACCACTATGATGAGCTGAAGCATCAGAAGGGGGCTCTTCTGGAAACCTGGGTCCAGGAAGCTAGGGCTGGGATGTTATACCAATACATAATCTGAACCTTTGATAGACAGGCATGCATAATGATGTGCTTCTGTCCCTACAGCTGCAGAGGAGAGAACTTGCAACTTACAGGCACATGCTGAGCACTTGGCCAGGTTGCAACATGAGTGTGGTGAGTACAGATTAATTTGCAATCTATAGTCAAATAAGCAAGAATGAGTAAAGCATTAACTGCCAGTGGGTATATACAGTAAAGATGATTGTATTGCAATGAATGTGGACATAGACCTGTACTGCAATAAGTGACTACTGCCAACTATAGTGCAATAAGCAGGAAAGAGTAAAGAAGTAACCCTGATAAAGTACATAAAATAAAGTTTCTACTGCAATAATTGTGGAATTATAGCTGTATTGCAACACCTGCATTACATCAATGTCTGTGCAATAAAAACTTGAAACTATACCAGTAACTGCATGAAAGTACCTGTAATAAAGCTGTGATTTGCAATATATCTGTAATTAGGGGTGTTTTGCATGAAATTGATTATGACAACTGCTCTTAAATAAAAACACAAAAGAATATCACTACATGCCTCAAGGTATAGCTAATAAAGAGTGTTATGCAATAACTGTAGATTCAGAGCTCTTTTACAAGAAATTAATTTTGGCACCTGTTCTGCAATAACATATGAAGCAATACCAATGACACACAAGGTATATTGTGCATATCAGGAGTGTCTTGTGTTAACCATTGCATTAAAGCCATATGCTTTCAGGCTCCAAGGAACGGTGCTGCAGGCAAGTATAACAGTGTAATGGCTGTAGACTGCAAATATACTATCTACAACTGCATATGGGTGAAGTAGCCAACCCAATAATCTGATATGGTTTGTACACTTCACAGATATTTCCACCCACCAACAATATATTATGTACACCAGCATTCTGTGTAGTAATGCATAGTTTACCTAGTATTTCTGTCATGCATGACTCTCATGCATGTGTGTTCAATTGTCACTGCAGTCTAGTATAAAGCTGTAGTGCTATTACCAGGTCATATTTTGTTTCCAGGTGAGCTCTGGGCAAGTATCAGCCAGTCAGTAATAATCAGTCACTCAGTGGCTCAGTTTAATGGCTCTGTTTGAAATACATTTGACCACACATATATTAGGGTTCAAATCCAGTTCCATGTAGTAATAAATATTACTGAATCAGTGACATATTGATGACAGATGTTCTGTCTACAGGAAATAGAAGTAAATGGGTGAGGTAGCCCTTATTATGAGTAAATAATGTGTGTGTTCAGATGTAACAGGCTATTAACCTCATTGACCAGGAATGTGATAATACTTCATAAAATAAAGGCAAAAAGTACAATAATAATACAAGAAAAAAAAATAAAATGTGTAATCTTGGTATGGCTGTATGCCTGGAGTGTGTGTGAAAGTTTGTTGAAGTTCTAACCCCATGCCTGCCAAGAAAGGCATGATAGTTATTTACTCTCTGTGCTGTACACATACATGTCTCTCAAGTGTCACGCTGTCAAGAAATATAAGTACTGTTGGGTAATCCCATTTTCACAGCTGTATCATCAGCATGATTATGTCAATAGGAAAGTAACACTACATTAGTCCAGAGTACATCTTGGTAGTTATATAGGTCCACCTAATGTGTCAGTGTTCTCTGTAGTTGTGTACCTGCAGGTGTTACTGCTTGACCCATACTGTCCCATGCAGATATCTTGAGAGGTATGTACATTCTACAGCAGCTATAGGGTACTGTTAGACATAAATGAAAGACAGACCTGTAGAGTATATAGCAGTACAGTTGTAAACTATATAGCCTATGCCAGTATTAATGGATTGTATTTCTCTCTCTCCCCACTCCTTATCTTCCTCTAAATTTATAATTATTATTATTAATTTATATTGTTATTCATTGGTTATGGTTTACTATTAACATATGTTCTATAACCCTTATTTTGGGGCATGTGTTTTATTATTGTTATGTATTACAATGTTTTCATATTAACATATCTTGGTGAATTACCTATGTTTTTGGTCTTATGCCAAAACTGTTACTGGCATGCTGTTAATATACTGACTGTTACATCATTTACTGTTTGTTCCTTATAATATGCATTGAAATGTGATTGGGTTATTTCCAATGTTCTGGCATGCTGTTATTACTAACAAAATGTTTTGTTCATAACTAACCTATACACATTGCTATATATCTATTACCACAGCACAACAGGGTAGGCTGGTTCCTGCTGATCCACATACTCCACCTCAGCTGGCCATTGCAGCAGGTAGCAGCACATCTGGGACCCTGGCTGGTGGATCCCACTCTGCTGGCCCTGCACCATCTTTGGGTGGAAGTGCTTCAGGGGACAGCACCCGTCCCACCCTGGGAGCAGTGGCAGAGAGGTGGTAGTCAACCATGATCAACTACCAGCTATGGTGCACAATATTGTTTCCAGGAGCTATGAACATCACCTGCGCTGGATTGAGGGCAGACTGGAAAACCTGGTGGGACCTACCTGTCCCTGGCGCCCAGCCTCCAGCACAACCACCTTTGGGGTAGTGAAGGAGCAGTGTTGACTGCCCATGGGTAGGGATCTCAGTATCTCTGCTGCCTTCTGGAGGCACATGCACCTCTGATTCCACATTATCCTCCCCATCTAAGATGTTTACCTCCTCATGTGTCACACACTGCCCCTGTATGCTGTCTTGTCTGTCTTGTCTGTTTGCAAATGCAACCTCCCCTACTCAACTTACCTCCTCACATGTACCTACATCTCTTCTCCATCAATCCACTCTCTCTCCTTATAAAATGGGCACCTGTCCCACAAAAAAATATATCACCCCATATCTAGCTCTCCATTTCTCACATGGGTCCACTGGGCACAAGTAATTAGGTCTAATTGGCTTGACAACACATTTATGTTGTCCTTAACCCTCTCTCTGGGGTTTGAGGTCCAAATTCATGTCCAATGTCTGTAAGAATGCGCAGCTGTTGCTGTATAAGAAATGGGAAGCTATGGTTCTTTCCCACACCCTTCCTGCACATCCCTACCTGCCTTTCAGTATGTGTTTTCCCCTGCTTACCCCTGTTTCAACACTGTCCTATCATCCCATTTTTGTTTTCTTTACACAGAGCTAAGTGGCATGCTCTGATGACGTGCATCATGCAAACCAGTTTAAAAGTGCTTTAATGTGCCTTAATGATCATATGTGTTTTTGATAGTGTTAGATACATCTGCAAAATAATCACCCCTGCCATGTCTCAAACCCAGGTCACTGTCAAGTATAGCATAGTGCATTAGCCCACTAGCCCACTCAACTCTTAGCTCCAGCAGGTGTTTCCAGCAAAATATACTGATTGCCACTGGCAGACTGCAAGTACATCTAATTGGAAAAATAGGAGTGTCTCTGGGAGTCTGATGCAAAAACAGCATCAGCACACAGCCGAATAAATAATAATGGCTGTACTCGAGGCCTGGGATAGCAGGTTAATATACCCTTTTATCAGCAACATTTTTAAACACACCTGCTAAGGCAGTAATGGCAAAATACATGTGTACAACTGGGACCCTGCTGCACAACTGTCTTTGACAGCCATGCACATAATGATGGATGCAGACGTGTGTCACAGACTGTATGCATTCACATATATCTTGCATATACACCTGCTGCAGCAATGACTCAGTAGCTCAGTCTGTTAAATGCCTTGCATGTAGTATATTTTGCCACCCACAGTTCTGGGTTCGACTCCAGTGTGTTGCACATCAATTACATTCTTGTAAACACAGCAAATAATGACTGAGTCATGCAGTTTTAACCCACACAGATTGCTGATAGTGAATTAACTGCTAACCATGTTTGCAAGTCAAAGGCCTGTAAGTAGGGGCACACTGCACATATTTGTATAGCTGAACTATATGTCGCCTACTACTCTGTGATTGGCACTGTTACATAACAGATGTACCTTAAGCACATGCCTCAGTTGGACTGTACAGGTTATCCTTATCCTGGCTCTGCTGTGATGACAGAGCTGACACTGCTGCCTCAGTTACACATACAGCTTGCTGTCCTCCAAAGAGTTCACAGTCTCCCCTATTTGTCTTTGGTTGCAGCAGCAGCTGCAGCCTGGAACATACACAGCTGTATCTTAAGCTACCTACTACAGACCTACCATACCTCACAACCCTCTAGAACAAGGGATCCAGACAATCCCATACATACAGGGTAGGGGGCAAATGTCCAGCAATAGGGACATATTTCACAGTTTGCTCCTACAAAGATAGCGAGCTGATAGAATAGCAGCAACTGCATCAGCATGCATATTCTGATGGGTATGATGTCTGACATTCACATGTCTCTCTTTCCTTACTGACCTCAACCCATAATGCTTATCACTGAACTGCCAGATAATCACAATGTCGTGCGACAATGGCTAAACATCTCATGTAAAACTGTGGACATACCTCATAAATTGCAACAGAGGACAATATTTGTACCTACCCTCTGTGATGCTGTAATATCCACATCTCACTAATGTCCATCTCAAAGACTAAGAAAGTGGACAAAGCCTACATGAAGGCCTTAAATATTGCACTGTGGTGCCATGTCATTGGTTAATGAAAGTGCAACTCAGCTGTTTTGGATGCAATTAGCAAGTCTGAGCCACAGCTTGGTGCACAGGCAATTGCCTGTTAATAAGCATTAAATACAAAAAGCAATCAACTGCTTGTGTGGAACAAGTCTGCATGTTATTTTGCTTGCACAGACAATGGATTTGCAAGCTATTTTCAGAGAAACACTTCAAAAAGGAGTACTTCATTTTACCAGGTGTGTATTAGATGTCCCCATATAATGGGATGCAGATGGTAGGATGGAGGTATAGGGAATAGGGATTACAACAGTATGCCTGTCATACATCTATGTTGGTGATACTCTGCTGTCCAACAGCTACAGGCATGCATCTCAACTGTCCCTCCTTTGAGTCAGATCCAAGCTCTGCCCCTGTTACTCCAACAATGGTTGGCTGTTGTAGTAAAGCTAGTGGAATCTTTGTTAGACATAGTGACACTAAGTAAGGGTGTACACTCCTGTTAAATCAAACAATGTACTGTCATTCACAACCTTTCAGTCTGTCAATGCCACTCGTAAATATTGCTGTCATTGTATGGGTGTACCTGACTGTCCCTGATGCACTCTGGCTAGGTCACTGTTTTGTCAACATTTGTCCCTCATTGTTTGAAAGCTATTGCTAACATACCTGTCAACTTCCCTACAGCAGGGATTGAGGCATAGCCATAAGTAATGGGGGGACACAGGCCCACCCTCAGTGACAGGGGATACATATTGGCGAAACAATGTAAAACTATGAGTACACCAACAGATATTACTGTAGCATACGTGTTTTCTGAGGGGTCTAGCATGTGACAGCCAGATTCCCTATTGTCTGTCAACAACCCTCAATGACTGGCCAACCATTTGTCAGACATCCTCTTGTTTGTGCCAAAAGAAAAACATTCACATTGACAGTCCACAAACATCTGTGTACTGGGGAGGTGGGAGGTCTAAAGGGAACATATACTACAGCAGATTTGCATTGCTGTTTGTCATTGTGTCACACTGCTGTTGCTGGACTGTCCCCATATAGTTGTTGTAATATCACACAGGTATTTGTCTGACAGAGGCTGTATGACATAGATGGAGCTTGACCATCGGGGACACAACACAGTAGACTGTTGTGATGGGTGTAGAGACATACAGCGGAATCTGTCACAGCACACAGGACATACCCAGTATTGCTACTATTTTGGTGATAGCCACACATGTAGTGTGTTGATAGACTGCGAGGTATGACATGTGAGGGAGTGGTGGATAGTGCTGGCCATATTAGCTGTGCAGTGTCTGTACATAGTGGATGTCCACATATCTGGTCCTGTAATGTGTCTCCCTCTTGTTGTCTTTCAGGAACAATGTATCGAAGAATCCCCCATTCACAGTTGCTGAGAATGTTGTTATCATGGATGGCCTCAGACTGCATCATCACATTCTGCTTTCAAGGGGTCGCCAACATCATGACCAGCATGCAGCAATGTGGGGTGACCTTGTTAGGGTGGTTAAAGTGGACATCATGATAACACCTATGAGCAGGTTTGACACAGGGCCACATATATGCTCAATGCTGCATGTCAAAGAGCAGTTGCTGTGGTCAGGGATTGTGCTGCCACCAGTGGAGGGCCTGGAACAGAATAACCACTCATAGCCACAGAGAAATTCCTGGAAAACCTAGAATCAACTACCAGCTCCTAGGCATCTATCACACCATACATCCTGGAGGTGGACATCACAAAGTCCACATCAGAAGAGCACCCAGGTAAGCTTACTTTGTTCACCAGTGTAATACTGTGTCAGTCATTGTGACAGGCTCTGCATACCAGTATATGGGTGTCATTTCTATCTGCACTGGAGTGGTTGTTTTAATGTACAGTTGTGAAGACATATTCAGAATTTCAGCAATGTTGGCCGCATCACATTAGATACTGTACATGTGGATATATGCACATATTAGCCTCTAACAGTGCAACATTTGGTATTGCTGACAATCCCTCTACCCTCACATTTTCATAGGTACGTCAGATGTGGCTGAAGGCTGTGGTCCTGTACCTGGTAAGTGTAATACCATTGGTTTTCTAGTTTATATATACCATGTGAATGTTAAGGACTGCCATTTTGCCCAAAGCATGACTGTTATGCTTAGCCATAGTGGAATAGTTGTATTTTCCATGTTGGAGCAGTTGACTACATTATATACAATGGATAATCACAGCTGTGTATTTGTACAAACACTAACATGTTTACAATTATAGTCATGAAGAAGTATGCAACCTGCTATATAGGAGGCAATGACTCCAGGTTGCCTGTTCTCTCACTATAGGGAGATGGTACATACATGTGGCTGTGATACTACAGCAGGCATATCATTCTCAGGATAGGTATACTGGTATTATGTGTAGTTCTATCACAAACACTGTCATATTGTGTACCCCACCGATGTAGTGTACTGGCAACATTCACTGGATATAGCTGAAGTGCATGTTAGAAAGGGCCTATCATGTCTGTGTATGTTGTGTGTTTTTGTGTTGTGTATAACAATGATGAAAAGATGTGTGACTGGTAATGCAGTTCTAGCTCCTCATCTGTATGAGTCTTTGTGGATTACCATACATAGTGCAGGTAATAATGTACTGATTTTATCTTCCTCCTCACAGGTGACTTGGGGGGTTGGAGACTGTCACCCTCACAACCTGATGTCAGTGTCCCATTGGGCTCTGATGATGATGGTAGCCATAGTGAGGCACAGGTGGGGTTGTCAGGGGCTGAATCTGTCCCAGAGGTTGACATCCCTCTTCTGCTCCCATTGTCCCCCCACACAGTCATTATGGCCCCACATACCCATCCCCAGAGGCCACAGATATTATAAAGTTATATGGTGTTGAAATTGAACAAGACAGTATGACAACTATGGCATCAGTGACTGTAGACATTGGCTATAGGTATACAGATGGTGAGGTCCCACATAGGCAGATTGACAGAGTTGCTCAAAGGGGGACAGCTGCCCATCCACCTAATGTCATAGGTGTCACATCATGGGTCACTCACCACATGTTTTGGATGATATAGGGTTGGGAGGGTGGCCTAATGGTTAAGGTGTTTGCCTTACAAACACAAGGTGCAGGGTTTGAATCTCACAACTGATAAAGGCTTAAATGGCTAGGCTTAAATGGCTAGCAGTTGGCTAAGTACAATACCTAAAGCCATCATGGAGGCATAGGCAAGTACTGAAGGCAACACCAGATGGATGCTCAAGGTCATGGATGCAGCACAGTCTGACATCCATGACTACCTCCACCACATTGGTGACACCATGGATTGTTTCACTGATGTAGTGGACAGATGGTGGGCTAAGATAGCATCTGCCTTTGCCCACACAATGTCTGTGCTGGACCATCTGGTTGGGGTAGGGCATCGAGCATGTGGACGTAGGTCAGCAACACCATCTGCTGAGAGACCACGTGTCCATGCACACTCATGTTCCCATAGTGGCAGTACCTCCAGCACTACAGGGGGAAGTGTGCTGTTCAGACCACAATGTGGCAGGCCATGGGCACATGGTCCTGGGTGGTGCTGTGGGTAACATGGGCCCAGCAGATAGCAGTCACCTTCTAGTAGTAATACCACATTCGACCTTAGGTGTGGTCATGCCAGTGCCACTCCTGACAGAATAAGTTCCCATGTTTGTGCCTGGAGATGGTCAACTGTCCACTCTACCATGTGCAGTCCACAGCTAACATACACACATGTAGGTATAGCACTGGGCTTGACTGTATACACGCACACCCTCAAACATCACTGTCACATGCAGGGAACCAACAGACACACATGGCACCTCTCCATTATCCATCTAACCAGCACCCTTTCCTGACCCACACACATGCTGCCAACTCTATGGCACAGCCTAGGCCTCTGGCATCTCACACCACACCCTGTGTATGTGATGATACTTGTGCCACATCCCTGACATCCATGTCATTGATGCAGGGACATGCAAATATGTGTATGATGCACAAGGTGACTATATTACTTTCAATGTAGTTGTACAGTGTGGTATTATTTCATTGCAGCTATTATGGGCCATGAGAGGTACTGTGTGCTGGCATGTGTCATGACTACACAGCAAACCTTGTGTATCTTAGGTGCATGATGTTAGACTGGTGATAGCATGGCAGAATGACAGGTATATCATGGACCTGTGCATGTTTTTATTCCAGGAGTTTGCATGGTTATTCTATGGACACATGGCACCAGTACAGCATTACAAAATGGCATGCCAGCACAGCAGAAATATGACATCAGCAAGGTACAGAAGCATTTGTGCATAGCTCCCTAGGTGCATATGTGTAGAAGGCCGTTTGTGGGACAATGGGTGCAGCCAGCATAATTATGCATTCATACTTTATGAGAAGGTCTGCTACCCTTTAAACATGTCACCTGGATTTTCTGACCATACAAACTTAGATGGTGGCAAACATCAGTGATTCCTATATAGGACATGGAGTCTGTCACAGGGCTGTAAAATGCATAACCACTGCAAGGAAATAGCCCATATGGGCATGTCTGTAGTGACACTAGGAGATATGTTTGTAACCACACACACACACACACACACACACACACACACACACACACACACACACACACACACACACACACACACACAGAGTTGGCTGGTGGGAGACTAAAACCCCTAACTATCTACTATTACACACTATAGCTCATAGTAGTTACCGCATGTGCTAAGTAGTTTATCTGATTTTGGACTTTCAGCTAGTATGCTTAAGGAAGGTGACATCAACAGACCTTGTAGGGGAGGGCATTTAGAGGCCAGCAGTTAGCATTAGGCCCATAAAATGTACAATCATTGCACAGAGATAACCCATATGGACATGTCCATAGTGCTGCAGATGAATACATGTACACACACACACACACACACACACACACACACACACACACACACACACACACACACACACACACACATTTGTTGGTGGTGAAATTAGAATCCCTACCTATCTAGTTATACACACTACAGCTTTCAGTGCTTATTGCATGCACCACAGATATCACTTGGAATTAGACTCTCAGCCAGTGCTGTTAAGGTGGATGATGTCAGCAGGCTTTGTAAAGGGGGCCACTGTTGAGGACGGCAGCTAGTTACAGGCCCATAAAATGAAAAACCATTGCACAGATATAGGTGAGATGGGCATGTCTGTACTGCTGCAGGGGATATATCTGTATACACACACAAACACAGAGAGCTACCCGTTGTGAGATTAGAACCCCTACCTATCTAGTTGTACACACTACAGGTTGCAGTACTTATTATATGCACTACAGGTTATGCCTATTGCATTTGTTGATGCAGCCACAGTACTTGTGGCCTACACAAAGTGGCCTTGTCTTACACAGCATGTATGGCCTGCAGAGTGTTCCAGCGTGCTGCTGTTATTATCTCTAGTGTCAAAGGAGTGGGATACCTTTTAATACCCATATGTGTGTGCAGTTCCCAGTATGACCATGTCTGGCTGGTTGTAGTTTGGTAGGTTGACAACTGGCCAGGAACAATATGGCCTGTACAAGGCCTGTGTTATAACTATTGCACATTACATCACCTGCTCACCATTGTCTGTCCACAGGGTGACATTCCACAGACACAGGTTTCTGTGGATATGTGGATTATGTCCATTTTGCAGTCTTGTTGTGTTACCATCAGACAACAGTTGTGATGTGTAGGTGCTGATAATCTCAGCATTCTGCATGTAAGTGGGGACATTCGTACCCCCCCCCACACACACACACACACACATATATATATATATATATATATATATATATATATATATATATATATATATATATATATATATATATATACATATGTATAACAGGGATGTCATCTTAACTCTTGTTGTGTGTGTATTTTATGTAGCTATGTTATGTAGATATGTGTGGAGAGTCGATATCAGTCTACACATTATTTAGCTCTCTCTCTCTCTATATATATATAAAATTAAATATATATATATATATATATATATATATATATATATATATATATATATATATATATATATATATTTATGTGTCACACATACGGATAGCTAGGGTAATCATGTGTGAGGGAGATAGGGAGAGACATACATGGCTGTCTGCATGCACAAACATATTTCTACATAGCTGTTCTTTGGGCAGAAGAGGCAACAGACATGGGCTCAAGTTAGACAAGTATAGGACCATGCCTAGTGTGATTATCACTACTTACAAGGTGACTCCAGTCCAGAGCTACCTGTACTCCAGTCTGGGTTTTTTGTGCTGCAGACCATTGGCTGCTGCACCTGTTTCCACAGTCCAGCACCTCCCTGCTATTTTGTCCACTACATTCCCTGGATGTTTGCTGAACATAATATGTGACTAATACCTATCATCTGTACAGATTTGCACAAAGTGTCCAGATATTTGCCTCATGTATTTGGTCTGTGTTACATAACATTGTGGTTTTCTGGCACATTAGTGGCAAATCATTAAAGCCTGATGTTAGGAAATACTGACAGACATTTGAGATTCAGCCTGCAGACACTCATGGTAATGCAAGACCTGTTATTCTATCAATTGTTTATATCTGTAAGCGTAATATTTACAACATGCTTCTATTTTGGGGCCTTTGTCCCATTTATATTCATGGCTTTGACCAGATTTGTTGCTGTAAAAGGTTAAGAGGTTAGATGTGACTGGGGTACATGCTGTAACACCACACACAGGGTAACAGTTTGCATACCTCTCCCTGTACATGTTTTTGCAGAATGTCTGGCCTATTGCCCCATATGTCTGCTCTGTTCCTCATACAGCTGTGGTTTTTCCAGTACTACACTGTAAAATGCAGGCACTGAAGTGTTGCAACTGCTGACACATTTAAGTGATGGGCTTTACATCCTGCAGCTAATCTGACATGTTGCAACCTGCTGTTATACCAGCCACCTTCTAGGTTACTTAGAGAATGTTTAATGTCTCTCTGTAGGTTTGGCCCTGTGTCCCCCTATTTTCTCTGGCTTTGTCTAGATGTTTTGCAGTAACAGATTGCAGCATTCTGACAGTCTGTGGGACTCCTACCATATGAGTGACTCACATGTAAAAAGTGTACATGGTGCCAGCTTCGAACCATCAACGCCATCATCCATGCTAAAGTCCTTAGCCAGTGAGCCACACCAGCCACCAGAAAGAGAGGCTTCATTCTTAACATTATCAACAGCATTCAGATATACACTGACCCCTGCATTTTGTGGGGAAGAATATGTGGCCAGATTGTATGTCACAGGCCTGGAAGTGTGTGGTCTGCTGATATATCCTTGCAAACATAATCTGTTACTGCAGTTGTTTGAGAACACTGATGTATTGGGGGTAGGGATTCTGGAATTGTCAGTCATGCATCTGTCTTATTAACCCATTGTTTGGCATTTCCCTTGCATAATACAGTGGGGTTTCCTAGCCATGTGGCCTAATGCATATTATGGGGCACCCAGTATTGGACAGAGTACCTGTTGTCCCAAGTGGCTGTCATGCTACCATAGTCTAGTACCCTGTACATGCATTGTATAGGAGACTCACTTACCTTGCAAATGCAGTGGGTGAGAAACCTTTGTTTGAGGGCTGACTCTGATGCACACAGAACACAGCCAATACATGGTTAGGTGCAGGTTGTGTGGGTTGCCTGGCATCAGTTTTAATATATGTATGTGAGTTGGAGTGGATGTCAGTCCCTAGGGCCCTAAGTTGTCAGTGCGTGTCCTATGCATTGTCTCCTGGCCAAGGCCAGGGCATACTGGACATGCCTACATCTGCCTACAGGGAGCACTTCATGGAGGTTCCTCCTCCGAGTCCCCCTGTGGGTGTGGCTGCGGGGACCTAGACATTGGTAGTGGGCTGTGCACGCCTTCCCCTTGCTGATCCTGCCGCAGCTGTTTCTGCAGGATTGTACTGTGTGCATAGCGCACACTGTGAAATATGTGCATATGTAGCTGGAGAGTACTGCAGGGCTCCACCAGATATATCGAGGCAACAGAACTGTGACTTGAGCAGCCAAAACACATGGTCTGTGATGTTCCTAGTTTATATGTGTGCCTCATTATGACATTCTTCAGGTAGGTGTGTATTCATTTCCGATAAGTGTCATCATCCACAATTCCAGTGCATAGCTAACATCCCCCAGTAGATAGCCATATGAGATGTTCCCGTAGCAAACATCTGATACAACTGTGATGCATGGCAGATATGGGAGTCATGATAACTGTCAGGGCTGCCAGCACACACATTCAAGATAATGCCCTGGGCATTGCACATGACCTGGCAGTTGATTGAGCGATACCCCTTGTGGTTGATGTAGGCTCTACCCTCCTCAATGGGCAGCACTTTGATGTGTACATGAGTGCAGTCTATGGCACCTAGTACCTCACAGTAGTGTGCTACACAGTAGAAGAGTTGCATAATGCTAGCCCTCTCCTTGGGGTGCAGGGTAAATAAATGTGCTCACTGGCATGTGTTAACATGGTATCCAGGAATTGGTGGAGTACCCTGGATGCTGATGCCTGTGAGACCCCCATCATGTCCTCAGTTGGTCTTTGGAAAGTACCTGTAGCAAGTATCCTAAAGGATACACATACCTTTGTTTCCACTGAGATGGGTTCCCCTCTGTTTGCTCTGGGTCTGAGTTAAGGGTGGCTGAGCTCGATGAGTTCTTGTAGCATGTCCCTGTCCACCCTGTAGTGCTTTACAATCTCCAGCTCATGTAGCTCCTGGAAGGTTACCTTGGGCCTGCAGCACTCTTCTCTTTCTCTATCTAGGCTTATTGTCAGCAGCAGCAGCAGCAGTAATACTGACATCAGCATCTAGCACATACAGATGTAGCAGACCTGCAGCAGCTCCTAGCATTGCTTTAGTTAAAAATCCCATGCTTGTACTCCACTGGTGCAGAGTATTGGAGTGAAATCAGATTGTAGGGTGTATCCAACTTTTATAGTGTTCTATTGTAGGTGGAGTCTGTGTGATTGACTACCCATGATGTATTCCACCTGCCAAATGCATCAAGTTTTTTAATGGCCCAGTTTAAGTGGTAGAGGGGTCATCAGTAATTTGCATATGATTGTCTTTCCCCTGCCAAGTTTTTCCCCTGCTAAGCACTGTAGTCTGTGCAAATCCACACCACAGATATAAACAATGCTGAGCAGTAGAGAACACATCCCCATGGACAACCATGCTCAGCACAGCGGCTCAGCATGTAAACATGCTCAAACCCCCTCAAACATGCACCCCAAGGGTAAACAATGCTTAACAGAACTAGACACAGTCCCCTGCTCAGCTCAGCTTTGCGCCACGAAAATGGGTGCCTCTGAGCTCCAATGAGCTTAAACAGATGTGGACACACCCCCTTTTCTGTCAGCTATGTCTTTTGCAGGGACCACCATGGTTCTGGGCCTACATGGATGGGATTTGCAGCCACAGATACCCATCTTTGCTATTCAGTAAACCCTGCTCATTTGCATACAGATCCATGCTTAATACTTGGAAACTACACAGTTCCAGGGCTTGCCTCCTTAGCAACCACAGCAGTCATTGTACATAATCCATGCAAGGTCATATTATGCATGATTATCACATAATTATTTTCCTTCCTTTTTACAATTTTAATTTTTTCCCATAACAGCATGTTTGTGCCCTGCTGCGTGCCATGAAAATGTAATATGGGAATTAAAAAAAAATTGTTTTTCATTATTTTCCATTAGGTTTTGGACACACAGGACATAGTTTTGCACATATCTGTGTCTGCTATACTATTTTTATTCTTCACAATGGACTTTTACAGCCCCTGTTCTATTTTGTATTTCATGTACATGGAATTTTTCCGTGTACACTTCATACACTGACTTGAGATCTGCAGCACTGACTATATTCTTGCTGGATTGCTCCAACACCCTCATTTGCATGCCTTTCACCTGTGTATGGGGTGATTTGCATGCCATGGACACATCCATGTTCACATGCTCATGAACGCCCTTCAGTGCTGTTTACTGGATCTCACATCTGCTTACTTCCATGTAAGTACTGTGTCATTATGCCTGCATGGAAAAAAACTCCATGTAGGCTTTATTGAGCTCCCCCATAGGCTTAAATAGAAGGATTGTGAATGATTTGTTTTTTGTTTTTCAAGATGACATTAATGATTTTTTGAACTTTATAGATAGTTTAAATGAAAGTGCTGTTTTTTTAAGGTTTGTCTTGGGAGTCAAAGGAAATACTGCATGTTTCCTGGATGTTAAGTTAGAATGGAATTTATTGACAGAAGTTTTTGTCAGCAGAATACATTGAAAAAAAAAACACTTTTTCTAATGGTTACCTTCACTACCAAAGCAACCATCCAAGTTTTATAAAGAAAAATATTCCCAGAGGTCAATTTATTAGGTCCTCTTGGATGACAAGTAGGGATAGTGAGTTTGAAGAAGAGATAAGTTTTATTACAGTCCTATTTAAAGTAAGAGGTTATAATTTAAACAACTTGGAAAAACTGCCCATGAAATTCATTTAAAAAGGAATGATGACTTTGGACGTATATTAATAAAAGGATTTAGTAAAAAGTGGTTATCTGAAGACAGTGTATGTAGTGAGCAAGTTATTGATTTGAATTTCTACCCCAATGTTGTATAAATATATCTGTTAATAGTTCAAGTATTAAGGACATTATTAGTAACAATTGGAAAATTATTGTAGGTAATAGTGACCTAGTTAATGTAGCTGGAGGATATTTTTTTTTTTTTTTTTTTTTTTTGCATACAAGAAAAACTGAGTATAAAACAGTTATTACAAAATGACACCACAATAGTTTTCCACCTCTTACTAAGAAAAGTTTAGGTACTTTTAAATGTAATTCTTGTACTGCCTGTAGATTTATACACAAAGGGCTGTATATTTCTTTGAGAAATCTTCACTATACTAGCAAGGTTCCACACAAGTTTAATTGTTGTTCAAAGGGTGTTGTTTATATAGGGATGTGCTCTGGTTGTTCTGGCATCTATACAGGTATGAGCTCAAGAAGACTTGGGGAAAAAAATAAAAGAGTACATATATGCCATCAAAATAAAAAACAATAACAATGCCCTATACAGAGATTTGGTTAGGTGTAAAAATTCTAAAAAAAATGTATTTGTAGTTTCGGAGCAGGTCCCGGTTGATATGAGAGGTGGTAACTTGAAAAATCAAATATAAAGAAAGAAAACAGAATTACAGATTAAATTTGGAGCAGATCAGTTATGAATGAAACCATCAACATTAAGTGTTTTCTTTGTAATCCTAGGCTAGCTATTAAATAAAGGGTTTAAATGGTATTTTAATTGTTAATTGAGTTTTTAAAGTGATTGGTTATTTCTGTATTTTAATTTGTATTTAATTTCTGCATTTTATGTCTGTTTGTATTTCTGATGAAGTCTACTACCTGACAAAAGCAGTTATTAAAATATATTACACTAAAGTGTTACGACAGCCTGTTTTTCTAAGCACACGTGTTTTTTTTTTATTTGATATTGTTTATTGTACTATTTTGGGGGATTTGTTCCCAGCTTTTCAGTGATAGACTAGGGGTATGAAATAGGTAGAAGTCCTATTTCTGAAGACCAGATCAAGAATAGTTTTTCCTCTATTTAGTTTACACTTTGATCCAGGGAGTTTCATTTTATCAAATCTAAGCATCTCTGGGCTTACCCAAAGTTAAAGATATAAGTGTGCCAATCTATGGCAGGGTAATCAAAGTCACCTATGACTGTGGAGATCATCTTTATAGGAATTTCTTCTAAAACTTCATCAAATCCACTGTGCTCTTTTGTGGATATGGATGCTGTTCTGTTGCAGGCTATAATTTGGAAGCTAACCTTGCCCATGGTAAATTGAACTTCTAGGAGCACCACTTGTGGCACTCTGGGTATCAGTTCTGCTGAGGTGTCCCTGACAGATGCAGAGATACCACCACCATTTCCAGCAAGCCTGAGTGCTTGATAGGTGTAAAATCCAGGTATGGAGAGAGATGATTTCCTTTACATTTATACCAAGTCTCTGTAACTATGCATACATGAATATATTCCAAATGGAAAAAATGCCCAAGTTGGACAATTTGTTTTTGAGATTCTTGGCATTGAAAAGAGGCATCTTAATGGGGCCCAGTTCTGGTTTAGATGAATTTACTAAGTCAGAATATCCATTAGATGATTCTGCCTAAAAAAGGCACAGTGATGGCAGCAAAGGCTTTTGCCAGTATGCAAAACCCTTGAAAAAGAGTTGCAGGCCAGAACTATCAATCATCTCATCCCAGGTTGATACAACCTCCTAGTATGACATCGGCTATTAAGCCAATTTTTAAAGCCAGTCTTCTCCTAGTTATACATAGGCATCATTCTTATTGAAGGAAGGATTCCACACAGGAACATAGTCTTACTAAATGCATCACATGCATTAAAAGTTGCAACATGTCTTTCTACAGGTCCTTCAGGGTTTTACACCCCAGGTTATTCACGTCCATATGGATTACTACCATATTATAATGAGACTTGTCTTGGGAAAGGTCTTGAGGGTCTTTCTACTGTCTATGACCCTGGCACCTGAAAGGTGACTGGGCAATCTATATGCCTATCAACTGCGTCACCAATCACTAAAACATTTTTATATGAAACTAGTTTATGAATATCTGACTGGGAGTAAATTAGCTGCTAGTGACTTTTTGATGATGGGTATGCATGACGTTGGTGAGATGAGGGACTTCAAATGAGGCCTGATCTTACAGCTTCTAGGAGGCTTTGGTAAATATATTTTATGGTACCAACAAATGACATTTTGGTGCGTTCTTTTTGTGAATATGGATGTGGTTGAGGTAATGTTGAGAATGTGTGATGCTCACTGCATGTTGTTAGTCAAGAGAGGGATGCCTCCATATTAGCTAGACATTTGAACCTCTCACAGAGAGATTTTTGTGTTATGTCAGAGCTCATTATCACACAGCAAGAGGCAGTTACTGCACTGTTTTAGGATACTAAGTGGTAGGAAGCTGATGATTGCAGGAGAAGAAGAATAGGTTTGATGACCACTCATATTCCATATTGTTCAGTGCTTTGAATGACAGCTGGCTAAGTTCAGAAGGAGGCTGAAGGAGAGTTGGGGGAGTACTATCAGAATAGCATCAGTGGTGTCAGCAGAGTGACATGCAGCACACTGATTCTCCAGGAGCAGCTAGAAGCAAATTAGATCCGTCAAGTGAAGATAAGCTTAAGCTAATGCTGCTTTTGACACAATCAAACCAGCTGTCAATTAGTGGAACTGATGATAGTTTGGGAGTGTACTTTCTCTAACAATTATTCAGCTACAACTATGGTGGATCTGCTCAGATTACTATCCAGCACACAGCTGTACAATAAGAAGTAAAGAAAACAAAAAAAAAAAAATAAAAAGATCAATCATAAAACAATGAGAAGAAAAAGAAACTAAAGGACAAATGACTTAGCTTTGGTATGACATTGATGGTAATTGTTTTAATAACAACATTCTTTTTTCATTGCAAAGTTTACTGATTCAGTTACTGGAGATATAGGTGAAAGGAAGGAGACAGGGATTCATTTATCTATAAGGTAAATAAATTATTGTCACTTTTTCTTTTCCTATACATATTGCTAAGCTAATATTCTATATTATATTTTCTATATTAAATATATGCCTTATCGTAATAAGTATTAAGAAATTATTTCTTTACACACACATATATATATATATATATATATATATATATATATATATATATATATTTTTTTTAAATTCCTTTCTTCATGTACGTGCCACATAAATCCTAAAGTGATAGCTCATGATAACATTACACAATAGCAAGTTGCTCACAGTACATTAAATAAGTGTGTGCTGTGAATAGCCTGAATGTTTATGGTATCTTTAACTTTTAACTTGTAATTCATGTTGATTGGAACGTGTGAGGTATTGTGTGCATGAGATTCGAATGTGCTTTCTCTAAGAAATATCAGACTGTTAAGCTGCTTATGAGTGCTTCTTTACTAATATTGTGATAAAATGGTGAGTGTATGCAGTGCGTATGAAGCTGTTTTCTTTTTTCCTATTTTTTCTTTTAAAATCTTATCTGTGATGTTTGGTGCCGGTTTATTCATTGGGGAGGAGTTAGGAGAGGGAAATACAGTAATGAAAACAATTTATATGTTTTACCACTGGGGTTTCACTTTGAAACCTGTCAGTTATTCTTTTGTTCTCCCCTCCACTGCTAGCATAGCTATAAAAAAGAGAGAGAGAGAGAGATCGAGAGAGAGAGAGAGAGAGAGAGAGTGAACCAAAACGTTATAACAAAAAATAAAGTGATAACAAGAAGTGTTATAGCATAGGTTCTTAAATAGCAGGGAGAAGGTTGGTTTTAACTACTTACACAGTCTTCTTTCTAACTGTAACATGAATTAAAGTTGTTTACTGATTGGTATTTTCCTTCTCACAGAGCAGGTTCTAATAAAATGTTTATTTCCTGCCATTTTATCTCAGCAGACAATTTACAGAGCTATTTCTGTGTGTGTGTGTGTGTGTGTGTGTGTGTGTGTGTGTGTGTGTGTGTGTGTGTGTGTGTGTGTGTGAGAGAGAGAGAGAGAGAGAGAGAGAAAAAAAAATTGTTTTTAATGTTTTTTAATAACACACAAATTAAATGCAAAATAGTAATAAGGTGTTAATAAACTTGTACTCTGTTACATTTACCTCAAAATTACTATTTTAACATTTATAAAACCTGTATTTCTCTCTTTAAGTTACATAATACATTTTATAGTACTGTGACACCATAGACAATATATAATTCATTTCTTCAGTTCAACTTTTATCTTAAGTTGTTATATTATTCAGAGTACATTCTGTTCTATTAATTTAAAGAAGGGAGGATGATCTTGTTCATGTCTGTTGATGTCAGCCCCTTGCTTGGTTGACTTGTTCTGCATATGTGGACAATAGCTATCTATATGTTTATGACAATGGTCGAGGTGAAGATCTGTGTTAGTTTCTGTGTGGCTGCATTTTTGAGCAGGAAGTCAAGAGCTCAAATACATGGCAATATTAGAAGCACATGCTTGGAAAGTTAATTGAAAGTCTGATGCATAGTAAAGGAGGAACTAATATGAAAGTAATAGCATGTTTTCCACAAAGTTGAACAAAAATTGCACAGCCATTTTGATAAGATGAGAATTCATGTTTCTCTTAAAAAGACTGTAATGGGTATGTCATCAACCATTTGATATCCCTCAGTACAAATATAATTCAAGGAACATATTAGTTATTTTAGACAATACAGTTACTTTTTAAATATAGTATATCTCATAGAATGTTCTACTGAATTTGATATCCTATTTATACATTTTGAAAGTTAATTGTATATGGAAGTCCTCAAAAACAAAGATTTTTTTAGAGAAGTTTATTTGTTCTTTGAAATATCATATGTGTCTGCCATAATATCCGACCATGTAAATTCTTGGGGTCTATATTAAAAGCCCAAAATGACAAAAGCTTGAGTCTATGTACATCGACACATATAGGTTGATGTACATAAACCGTGAAACATGAAAACAGCGAAATTTGAAATGCCGAATGTGTTTCCTGGTCAGCAGTGTGATGGTGGGGATATTGAAATATATCCTTTTCCCTACTGCAGTGCAGTCTTGGAGTTGGTATATACAGGTAGGGGGTGAAGCCCCCCACATGGGGTTGCCCCCTGCAAAAGCATGTTAAATTAATTAGTTTTATTTTTTTAC
Organism: Protopterus annectens; assembly: GCF_019279795.1. Taxonomy (NCBI): domain Eukaryota; kingdom Metazoa; phylum Chordata; order Ceratodontiformes; family Protopteridae; genus Protopterus; species Protopterus annectens. The sequence continues at coordinate 261,544,039 of NC_056725.1, forward strand.
TTACCTGTGTAGTGCATTCTGATGATGGAACTTGTTCTGCATTTAAAATTTCGCTGTTTTCGTGTTTCACAGTTTATGTGCATCAGACTTTATGTGTCGATGTACATACACTCAAGCTCTTGTCGTTTTGGGCTTTTAATATAGACCCCATTCTTGTAGTCAAAATTTAAATAGTTAACTAGCGAGTCACATTATCAATAATATATAATAGCATATTAGTAATATAGCATGATTGTTATATGTATGTCAAAACTGAAATAAATTATTGGATTTATAATAATACTATGTAAACTCTTTTAAATTGAATAGAACCAAAGGACTCTAAGATCTGCTATACTTTATAGTTTATATGTTTTATAGCAAGTTTTATAGCAAGCAAATGAGTGTTTATAACCTGAATATTATGTCTATACTAATTCCTTTTCATTTTGTTAAATAAGTTAAGACGTTTTATATATCATAACTGTAGAAGTAGTAGAGTGATGCTAGATACTTATTTGTGGATAGGTGGCAGTGCTTGAACAGGATTGCTATTCAAACCAAGAGTTTTAAACTCCTTAGGGGTAGACAGGAAAGACCAGTGCCTGTATAGTAGTTTACACTTTTTTCTAGTGTCTACTATTCTTTATAGAAAGTTTACAGTTAACACTCTCAGTTATGTTATACTTATATCTATGAGTAAGCAGTTCACTAGATATAATAATAGTTTTTCAGTACTATATTATTTACAAATGTATGAGGGTATTATATGTATACCTATTTATTTTTTCCTATTTCAGTAGTATGGCCTACTTGAAATGCATATCAGTTAATGTCGATGGATTAAATAATGGTTATAAAAGAAGTAGTTTATACACATTTTTAAAAATATTTCATTTCCAAGTTATCTTTTTACAGGAAACACATTTAATAAAAGAAGATTTGGACAGATTTAATACTAAACGCTACTCTGTATTGACTAGGTCTCATTTAAACAAAAGAGAAAACAAGAGGGGTGGCTATTTTATGGAAAAACTTTTTGCCTTTACCTAAAATCCTGACTACATTTAGTGATGAAAAAGGCATGTTTTGTTCAGTGACTTTAGAGATTCAAAGGAAAATACACACATTTATTAATGTCTATTGGTTACCTGGATTGGGAATACAAAGAATTAAAAAACAGGTGGGAAAAATAATATGAACATCAAAGGTAAACATTATTTTTGCATGTGACTATAATTGTATTTTATCTGACAATGATACCAACACTAACTGTAAAAGCAAGGAACCTGTCTCAGTCAAGGCTTTGATGGACCTTTATAATATGAGAGATATAAATGAGTTTTCAGTATCAGACTCACTCTTCTTTACACATTTCCCACACAGGCACAGGACACAATCACAAATAGATGGAGTATATGTTTCAGATGAGATCATTAGTAGAATACATAACATTAAAGTAGTCTCTTACCCACTGTCAGATCGTAACATGATAATATTTGAAGTTATATATTGAATTCTAGTAATAACATCTCAATTAAAAGGATTCATGCATATATAACCAATATGAAATACTTTAAGAATTTCTTAAATAAAGAAATTCAAAACTTGTATTGAAATTAATCATACAGGTAAAACCTCAGTAATTTTTGTATGGGACTCATTAAAAGCATACCTTTCTGGCAAAATTGCAAGTTGATATGCAGAAAAAAAAGAAACAATGGGGCAAAGAATTAATAGATTTACAGGAGAAAATTGATAAGTTAAAATTAGATACTCCAAAAGGAAATAACTTACAAGAAGAAATAAATAGCTTAAACAGTAAATATTTACAATTTTACAACATAAATCTATGATAAATTTAGAAAAGATTAGAATAACTAATTATTCTACAAATCCTAAATCCATAAAATTGGCTACTAGAACTTGTTAAATCTAACCATGTCAAAGAATTACACTCATCTAGTATTAAAAAGGTTAATGAAATAGAAGATGTTCTGGATGTTTTCAGGTCTCATTTTAATAAAATTAATCAACAAAAGCCAATAATGGATACACAAAATCTAATTAAAACATTTATTAAAAATACTGAAAACAGACTGTCAGATGATCAAATAAACATAATTGAAAAGTCTATATCAATGTCTGAACTCAAAATTAAAATTAATAAGTTAAAATTCACTAAGGGACCTGAAATGATGGTATAATACCTGAACTGTACAAAATGATGACTAAGGAGGCATTGAGCATTTTACTAGAGGTATTTTTAATAGTTAAAAGACTTATGAAGGTACCACCATCCTGGAAATATACCCTAATATCCTCAATTTTAAAACCTGACAAGGACTCAGTACAATGTTCTTCATATAGACCAATTTTATTATTAAATGTAGATTATAAAATATTCATGGCAATTCATGCCTCTAAAATAAAACAATTTCTTCCAAGGTTGATAAATAATGATCACAATAGGTTTATAATAAACAGGAACACCTATGATAATATCAAGAGAATGCTATCAATAATTTATTATATTAATAATTCAATAATAGAACTAACTTTGATAAGTCTAGATATCAGTAGTGCATTTGATTCAGTTAATTGTGAGTACTTACTATTAGTACTGGAGAAATGTAATTTTTCAAACAATTTCTTACAATTAATCAAACTTCTCTATGAAAACTCCTTTGCATACATTAAGATAGACTCATATACTTCCCAATCAATCATGATTATTAAAGGTGCTGAAAAGTGTTGTCCCTTGTCCCCATTACTTTTTGCTGTAGTTTTAGAATCATTTGCATATTATATAGAATCAAATAAAAACATCAAAGGCATAGTAATAAGTAATGTTTTAATCCCCAAAATACATTTATTTACAGATGACATCCTAACTTTGATTGATTGCAATTCTTCTCTTATTGCAGTATTCCAAGCAATAGAATTATTCCAGAAGAAATCAAGACTGAATTTTAATGAGAATAAGACTAAAATACTATTGTTAACTATAATGTTAATAAAATAGATAAGAAATTACATAAATACATTGTGGCAGATGGTACAATTACTTACTTAGGGATAATCTTGTCTGATAATCTTAAACATATAACAACTCATAATTATAATCCATCCATCCACAACTCCTTTTTTCCCATTTTGCACATGGGGTCAGGGTGTCACTTCAACTGTGACAATCATCTTGAGCCAAGGTTTACACTGCTGGGTGGCTAGCCCTGCCATGGCAATTTATACATACTACATCCTCATACACACACACACACACACACACACACACACACACACACACACACACATACACACACACACACACACACTCGCACCTACTGCCAGTTTATAATGCTCAATTGACCTACTGTATGTCTTTGGAGCACCCAGAGGAAACCCATGTGACCACAGGGAGAACATGCAGACTCCACACAGAAGGCACTCCTGCTGAGAATTGAACTAGAGATTCTCTAGTTGTTAGGCAAAAATGATAACTGCTGCATCACTGTGGCCTTAATTATAATAATAAATTGAAATCCATAAAACAAACTCTTAATAAATGGAATAACTTGTTCACTATGGAAGAGAGACTCTCCTAAATTAAAATGATTATCCTTACTAAGATTCTATATGTAATACAATCTGTATCCTTCCCACCAAATATAAAAGAGTTTGTTTTTGAGATTTTTATGGTTTCATAATAAGCCTAGATTGGCTTTAAACCATCAAATTAGAGACTGGACATTGGATGGTATTGGTCTTCCAGATTTAGAATTATATTCCTTATCCTCAATTAATACATTTTATTGGTTAAATAATTATAATGCCAAATAGAAAGATATTCAAGGAGGCATTTGGTGTAAATCCAACAATTTAACAAAATCCTTCACTAACACACCACACAAATCTCACTACTGCCCTGCACTCAACTCTCTTCTATGGCTGGGACTCCCTCAACAATTCCTACTATTACAATTTCAAATCACACTCTCAATACTATATAAACCATCTTCCTGTACTTCTCTCTCCTCCCTTGTTTCATATTATACCCCCACTCATTCACTCATACTTCCAATCAGCAACTCCTTAATATTTATAAACCTAACAGAAATATTGGGAAACTACTGTATAAATGCTCTGCAGCCCAAGCATGGAACAAACTCCCCCTAGCCATAAGAACCATTCCCCACCCTAGTCACTTCAAAAAGGAACTTAGACTACTCCTATTTAATTCAAAGTCCTGCTCTTATCACAACCCTACCTAATTCTTCTCCCACTAACACACTACCACGATTATATTACACAGTCACCTCACTCCATGAATTCCTTTTCTTCCTTATTAACAGTTATATTACACTCTAGACCCATATGCTTAACCACTTCATCACATGTAAATGTATCATTACTACTTTAAATGCTTTCTCTGAACTTGTAATATAGCTGTCTATTGATTTTTTTCTATTTGCTTTAGGTACTATATTTGCTATTTGCTTTTTCTACTTCATAAAACTGCTAGGATGTGTGCTATACTTTATAAACATGCTTAAAATATTCAAAAAATGTTTGCTGTGTACTTGTATTATAGCTGTGTATTGATTTTTTCACTCACTTTATGTACTATAGCTTCCATTTGCTATTTTACTGTTTTTAGTACATAAGACCTCTAAGATTATGTTGTATTTCAAATATGCTTATCATACTGTATTTCTATGTATTGGAGCTTTTCTCCTCTGGTCTCCACTGAAAATGGGCCACTGGGTCAGTTGGACCAACCCAGTCAACAAATCTCAAATAAAAATAATAAATAAAATAAAAATCATATCATACTAAAATAGCTATTAATACATTTCATTGGTTATTAAAACACTATCTTATAGAAAACAAAAAACAAGCTAGTTAACTCTTGTTATATTAATACAAAAATAACCTCCTTTAAAATTTTTATTTTCAGGATCCCTGAATATAAAGCTTGGATTTTCTTGGTATTTTCAATTGCCTACACTCAAAATAGTATTAATACATTTAAGTTAAGAAACATCACTACATTTAAAGACAAAAACCTGTTATACTGCTATCAATTACTAGACAGTGGGAAGTTACAAAATGTTAACCATATCATGAATACGTTTGAGTTAGGCAAATACATGTGGTTAGAAATTCAAAATTGTAGACAATTGGTTGAACATAAGATTAATCTATTGCAAATAACAGTTAGAATTTCTTTACCCACATACATTCATTGATGTACTTATTCTAATGAACCAAAATATAATTGGAAAGGGGCTTCTATCTAAAATATATAAGTTAATTAAGAAATCAACAATATGTCACAGAAGGAACAACTGGGATTATTTTAGACTTGTTAATAATAACTCCCAAAGTGAAGATGATAAAAAAATATAATACTCCGATCTTCAAAACCAACTACTTCTTCACTAAGGTGGAGGATATTATCTTGGAAGTTCTTATGTAGAACCTTTATTACATCACATATAGTTGAATTGATGTTTAATAAAGAAATAGGATGTTGGATATGTAAACTAAATGTTAAAGCTGACTGGCAGCATATGTGTTATGGTTGCATAAAATTTAAAACATTTTGGGATAATATACATTGTCTCTTACTGTGTGTTTTTAATTGTAAATTTATGCTAACCAAATCTCTTATTTAATAAACCTCTTCCCACTTGAGTCCAGAAAATAAAATACCCTCTTTTATTGACTATCTTAACATTAGCAAGAAATGTTATCACAAAGAACTAGAAGAATCAAACTCCTACTATGAAGGAATTTATTCACTTGGTAACTGAAGTTTGACGTCTTGAACTTATCACAAACAAGACAAGAATATCTGGAATCACCTTTTCATATAATATGTGGTTGAAATTCAAAGAACTGCTGTATAAACCAAACTTTAATAATTAACTAACAGCTACTCATCACATTTCATTTTTTGTTTAAAAAGCTTTGTTTCATAGTAGACACCATTGTAAATAGTTATTTTATTTGTTACTTATTATTGTTCTTTTAGATATGTATATTTGTTTTATAAAATTTCTATTATCATGTATTAATGTTTTGTTGTTAAAGTTTTCAATAAAAACAATTGAGAATAAAAAGAAAACAACAGTAATTAACCTTCTATAACAAAAATGACTGTTGCAGTTTCAAATATGCCCTACAATACCTGATTAAATAAGTTATTTATGAGAAAAGTAGTTTTAGTTTAAATATTCAAAAAACAGTTGCATTCATTTATAATTGCTAAACTAAATGAAGTGCAATAAAGTTTAACTTTTGTTGTGTAGAAAGTGTAGATCAGAGTGTGTGATATACCTTTAAGAAGCTTTCCAGTGAGTCAGCACATGCATATAAGTACTGAGCACATGAAAGCAAGTGTGCCATTTTGAGTAAGCAGCCAGAGTGAGAGCCTGCAAGTATGTAGTCAAGTAGTTAGTTTAAGTTTAATGTTTTTGCCATCCATCCTGATATATTTGTATACAATAAACTGCTTAAATGAACACCCAAGCCTAAATTTATTCTTAATGCACATAAGAAGAGCAATATGGTGTCAAAACGGGATCCACAGTTACAGCCATGAGGCAACCGGTTAGAGGTGGAGGAATATACAGGAGTGGATCATCCCTACTGCTCCAACAATTCTCAAAACATGTCAGAAATGAATTCCAGGTACTAAAACTCACTTAAATAATTTATTTTGCTACAAATATAAAACAAAGCACTCAGAATGCTTAAAATGAATTTCTTATTAAATGAAATGTCCAAAACTATGACATACTGATGAAAATATTCAAAACAATTACAAAAACATTTGAAATAATATCTGAATCACATGAGAAGTATAAAAAATTGATAACAACTGCATTTTTTACTATGTTCTACTTTTTCATATTAAGTAAAGCTATTCAAAGTATCCAAAGTGTGCAAAATGTTTGCAAATGTGTGCAGTATTAGAGTGCAGGTATTTTGCAAAATACAGTAATTTCAAAGTATATTTCACAAAGTACAGTTGCTTCGAAGCATATTGCACAAAGTACAGTGTTTTGATGAGTTTATTGTGCATTTGAATATTATTGCAAGTACCTGTTATGTGTGAATGTTCATACATAATTATAAAGACCATTTTTGCATTGTGCTTTACTATAATCCCTGGGCATGACAGAAAGATTTTGCAGACATGCACCGCTTGTGTTTTATAACAATATTACAGAAAAGTGTTTGAGTAGGCATACAATATTACAAGCTGCTTTTTCTGAAAAAGACACATGTACAAAGACATTTATTCTGCTTAATTTTGCTGGTTCAGTGGCCATTGAAAAAAGAGCATTCATTTGTTTATGTACCTGCTATGTTTGCAGGGGAGGGGGAAGACTGCCATATAGTGGTACTGTCTGAAATGCGGGAAGACCTTGTATGCTTAAAATGTAAATTTAGAGAAATGTGTAACCCCCCAAACAAATATTACAATGGAAAGGCACTTATTTTATACAAGGGATCAAAAGCTTGTTGAAACTTTTGCAGCATATATAACAGTCTTATTTCTCAAGGATAAAACATGCAGATTTGGTGATTTGAGAGATGAGTTGATAAATGACAGGCTTGTGTGTGGTATTAATAATGACACAGTGAGAAGAATGTTGCTTCAAGACTGTAATTTAACTTTAAATAAAGCCACGGAGATTTGTCAGATATACGAGCTCACAGAGAAGCACACAAGTATGCTTACAAATGAGAATAGCAGTGGAAGGCATAGTGACAAAGAGCATGTTGATAGTATGCAGCACATCGGTAAAAGAAACAGGTCCAAGCACATGGCAGCTACTGCAGGTCCTGTAACAGTTCTTGGAAAACTCTAGGTCTTTCCAGCAAATTCCAGGGCATGCTCAGTGAAGCATAAGGGTGAGTCAGCAAAGTCAAAACATGTGCCCCCTCCAAGCTTCATAGTTAACTGTTGTAATTATGATGGAAATCATGATCCCAAAAGAGAAAAGTGCTTAGCTTTTGGTCAGCAGTGTCATTCTTGCAATAAATGGAATCATTTCAAAAGGCTTTGTAAATCAAATAAGGCACATTATTTTATTAAAAGAGGGCATTTCAAGAAGCAAGTTGATCGATTAGAAAGCCGCAACCCTACATTTTATGCTGATGGTGTGTCTGTGCTTGGTGAAACAGTCAATGCAGTAGATTTGTGGGCAAAGAATGAAATCTTTTGTACTGTTTGGATTAATGGGAGTCCCATAGAGCTCAAAGTAGATACTCTACATGATTCAATAAAATCCGTGTAGACTCCATGTCAAGCTTACATGGAATGTACCCATGTACATGGCCACACTTCCCCCTTGGTAACACACTATGCATATTAATGATGGTGTGCTGCTGAGGGAGAGCATAGTAACAGCAATACTGAATCTGTGCAGGCAGACGTGTTGAGGATAGTCAGATGTTTTGTACATGGTGAAGCTCCCTGTAATGTTTCCTACTGCTGTTGAAATGTGCTGTGAATTAATAGCTTGTGTTTTGAATTTCTAATGTTTCTGGAATTCTTTTTTTAATTATTTAATGTCCATTTGCATGGTGCTGTGCAGAATGCAGCAATGCCAAGCCACGATTACATATAAACAGCTGCCACCTACCAGACATCTAAAAATAGAAGCTGGATGTAATTAATTATTTATTTCTGCTTATGTTTAAGCCTGTTTGTGTGGCGCACTGTGATAGCTTAGTAGTATATGTGAAGGTAAACTAGTTTGTATACTATCCAAGTAGTAGTGGGTAGAATGATGGCCTAAAGCTTCGTAGATCTTGGGTTCGAATCCCTAGCAGACATGCCATTTGTTTAATTAAACTTTTGTGTAATTTAAAGCCATGACTTTTACGTTTGGAAGAGCTGCACAGAGCTAATCACTGCTTAAACATGATTAATGGTTACTATTATTTACCCATTGCTAAGCTTCACTAACATCTTAGTTGTGCAAGTTTTCATAATGCTTACCTCCACTTAACTGGTTTATTTGATGCTAAACACTATGGTGCTTTTTTTGAATTTTGCTGAATGATGTGTAAGGGTGAGAAAACAGCCTATATTAAAGGCAATAGGCAGGAATTCTGCAACACTTAGAGTTTTTCTAACTGTCAGTATGCCAGATGGTGTTGGAGAAGATTCTTGTTTTCAGGCACGGATGGGGTGTGTAGGATTCCAAGGTTTTTGTTGGGCTCCTGATATGCAATTATGAACCTAGGCTGTTGCAGGGCAATTACCAGAGCTCAAAATGTAAGGCTGATGCCTGGGATCAGTTGACCAGGGACCTTACTAGTGCTACTGGTATTCTCTGCACTGCTGAGCAGTGTTGTCACCACTATGACGACCTGAAGCATAGAAAGAGGGGAACTTTGAACATCTAGGTCTAAGATGCCAGGGCTGGGCATGCCACAGACA